>NW_027638774.1:0-25000 GCF_951216825.1 Electrona antarctica
CTCAGCGCGGCACTCGGTGCTTTAACTCAAATCTTCTCATATAGGTTTTCAATGGTACTCCAACGTTCAACCCCTGAATTTACCATGATCCAAAATGTATATAATACATTTTTAATAAGATATTTGGATGACCCTAAGGATCATATAAAACCTTGAACGATTGCTATTGCGCTATCTCTTTTGGGTCAAATCTTAGATTGACTGGCCTTCATCGACAATCCACAACGATACACCTTTGAGTTGACCACTTTCACCCATAGCCAAACAATTATTATTATATTTTATTTTTTTTAAAGATTCAGAAAGTCTCAAAAAGAATCTGAAGTTGTCCAAATATTTTAGAAATTTCCAAAAATGTTCAGAAATCTGTAAAGAAAATAAATGAAACATAGTTAAATGTACAAGTTCACGACATTGGCCATTTTCTTTTCTTTCCTTTTTTTCTCAAATTGGGCTGAAGTGGTTCAACCAGCTAATGGAGCACACTTTTCCTGACTTTTATTGTGTTTGGTTTCACTTTCGGTTTCATTCTTTCATCATGTTTGGCTTTCTTTTCTCATACATTGTAGGGTTTTTGTCATGTTTGATTGTGGAAAGTGGTAAAAAAGAAATGTATGATTTTGTTGTAATTTATCTTGTTTTTCTCAAGTCAAATTTTAGTCGGAACAATGTTGTAAACTATTGTATTTTTTAGATGAATGTAATTTATTGAGCTGTGCGGCGTACTGCACGGTTGGTCACTCCCAAGGTCTAACCTGTCTGGTCAGCCAATGAGAAGTCAATCAGGAAGAGAGGGGTGGAGCTTAAACGATAATCCACCAATAGAGAGCTACTGAATCGTTCTCGCCTTCTACATCCAATTGGGTCACGGCGATAGAATTGCTTGTGTTGTGGGGTGGGGTGGGGGGACGTTTATTATATAATAGATGGCATTTTACCAAAAAATACATAAAAAAATAGAAAATACAATTTGAAAAAAAGATGTACTTTTCACTCTAGCATAATAGTATTTCATAACGATATTAAGTTGTTGCTGTGACGACCTTAAAAGTTGCAATTACTAAAAGTTGGGTATTTTTGTAAATTACGTTACGTTGATTATTTTTTTTGTTCGTCTCTTTTTTTCTTCCTAGAACACTGTACACACGTTAGATTGTATCGGAGATGCGCAAAAACATTTCTTATTACTCACCGAGATTATTTTGACGAAACAAAGCAGCGCCCATAGAGCTGTGGACTGTAAACTCTTACATAGATTATAAAGTTGTCAATGTTGCATAGATGATATAAATATATATATTAAATAATCTATAAATGAATAAGTCAAGACGTACAACTCTTTTCCCCGACAGAGAACTCCCCATGAGACGTTTATTCCAGCCGTATATAATGTATAACTAGAGTTAAGGATTGCACTTCTTTTTTTTTCTCTCTTTTTGTCATGTTTTAATACGAGATGGCATCTTTTTTATGACTTCCATTTTTTTGGGTGTCTGGGAGTTACTGGAAATGACAGACTGTGAAGCCTGACTTATGTGTTGTAGCAGCCATGCATCTTTAACCCATTAAGACCTGATGGCGATCCTACAAATGTCTTCACGGACCCCCCCCCCCCCCCCCCCCCCCAAAGATTTGAGTCATAAATGTTTGCATAAAACTATATATGTATTCAAAGATTTGCACAAATGTTCCCGATTTTCTTTCCCCGAACATAGCAGATCTACATTTGCGATCGTAGTGGCTAAATCTGCTTTCGGAACTTGGCTAAGGCCTCGTTCCTGCAGAAACACTGTCGTGTCAATAATCACGGTAAAACACACCCTCTCGTGTGCTTAAGTAGCTTAAGTAACACCCACATGAACTTGTATTTGAAGTCATTGTAGACAAAAAAATATAATTTGTTCCTAATTTGTCACGTATCAATTGGCTTTCTTCGGTGCACAACATAAATCAGGCTTGGCTCAGTGGATCGGACACAACCAGCGACAACCCTTAATGTATGTTTAATTGAGCATCTTGCATGGAAAAAGAGAAATCTTTTTTTGTTTCTTACTAAACGATAACGTAACTGAATGTTTCTAGTTCTAACTGCGGAAGTAAAGAAAACCTGAAAAAAGTCATTTTTATTTTTACTTTTATTTTATTTGCAACCCACAATGCCCTGTATGGAATTGAGATGAAATGTAACATGTTTTTTTTTCTTTTTCTTTTTGTATGATGTATGTGTTGACAATGACTGACTGATGGTTTTAAAAAAAGAAAATGAAATATAAGCACTTTCTGAGCAGTCGGGCACGTCGAACAGACTCGGCTTATCCAAACAACATTGCCTTATCTTGAATCCATCGCGCTTAAGGTTTTTATGTTTTTTAAAAAGAGTTCTTAATACGACATTATTTAAGTCAAGCCCATACGACCCATCTATTCTACCAACCCACTTCTCAGTTTCATTTCAAATATATATCTTTTATTCTAAAGTTGTTTTTTTTTGTAAAAAAAAAGAAAAAAGAAAGGTTTTTAGATTTGCGTCGTTCGGCCAAAAGGTTTTTATTGAAAGTACGGTTATCAAGTCTTGTGTCCCATTAGTGGTCACGGCCACCCTTATTCCCAAATATGACTGTACGACGGTGGCCGAGAAGCACCACTCGGTAAAGAATGAATTGAGCTTTAAAAATGGAATCGACTGTCCCGTTATGAAAAAAATATATATATTTATAACGGAACTTAGAATAATCCGGAGTGTGAATTTGCTGCATTCACCCTAGCATTAAAAATAAGCGCAAATAGAATTGTGCTTGCAAAACGACTATTTTCGCTATCCGTTGTACGACTTGAGTACAGTATATACTTATGTAAGTATAGGTCCGGTCCGGTCCACTCTCCGAGTTCAACTATCGGTGATCATTTTGTTTTACAAAGAAAACAACATTCAATGCTCTATTGTATGCCAGTCCCAGCAGGTCTAAAGTCACAATGGATTGCTTTACAGTGGTTCCCAACTCCGGCTCTCACTGGTCCAGCGTCTGGTTTTCCATCCCTCCAGTGTTCATGATGTTATTTGATGAATCAAACTTGCCAATGTGTCAACTTTTTTATTTTTTTTATTTTTAATAAATTGGCTTCACACAAGAGCATAGTGCGCTGTGAACTTGTGGATTAGCTATTTTTACTATTTTAAAAAAATATTTTTTATATAATTTAGAAACACATTTTGGTCATGAGGTTTTCACAATGACGATATCAAAGTCGTGTTGAACTAACCCAAATTCCAAATCTTATTAAAGTATTGAGCTCTTTGGGCCCAGGTGAGTGGAAACACATCTGTGTAGGATGGGAAACCAGCAGTGAGTGTCCAGTGTGTCATGGGCAGCTTTCGCCAGCGGAGGGCACTGTTGTACATGAAATGTAATTAATCGTGACTGCTGTGCCATCACCGATGCAGTAAAATCTAATTTAAACATGACTTGACAAAGAAGACCCTCGATAGGTTTGTAGTTTCAATGTTTTGTTTTTTTTCCCTTTCCTTTTTGCATATATTTTGTGCTATTTTATGTTTCTAATAGTCAAATGTTTCTTTGGTTCCAACAAGATAGTGTAAAAAATATCTATTGAAAGAAAGAAATAAAGAAAATTTAAAGGATGTGTTGTTTTTTTCTCCCATTTGTGGAGCCTTAATATGGCTCTCTGAATGGGTGAGAGCACTTTGTACCTTTTAAAAGCAACACGATTAATGAACAGATTTCTAAATTGCCCTGGTGAGATACAGTATGGAGTCACACTCAAGTTGTATTGCACCAAGTTGCTAAAGCAGTGTAGGTCCTTCTCAACCCTCAGTATATTTGATTCATAACTCCTGGTCATATATTACTCCGCTACACAGTGGTAAAGCGAGTCCAATTAAAAACCAAGTCTGGGGGGGTGAGGGGGAGGATCGAGACCGGGTGCACTCAAAAATCACACCCGTGTGAACTGAGTGGTGTAAGGTATTATATAGCCTGATCGGTTTACACCACTCAAAAATGTACATAAGTACCGTACTTGTGTACTATGTCCACCACTGCAAGCTTGAATAATTTGACCAGTCTGATAATTATCATCGGTCACTTGAAATACCTATCACAGTCTGTTACAGTCACAGTAAGGGTTCGGATAAATTGAGAATCTTATGAACACTCAGGTAGAACATAGGATCACACTTTTTGATTGCCTGCAAATAGAAATAGTCTTTCTTCCTGCTCCTGCAGATGAAACATGGAGTCTGCTCCACACCATCACAGTGTGATGCCCAATTTACTTTCATTAGTCATCTCCTGGAACCCTGCTAGTTCCCTCTGTGTCTTAGTGAAGGTGTAAGAGCAGGAAATTGTTCAAGCTAACCTGCCGAGAGCAGACGTCGACAGAAAGAAAGAAACACCATGCTTTCTCAAGAAGTGTGATCTTCTGAGGTGGGAATGTTCACAGGTTTCTCAATTAATTTGAACAATGTACAGTATGTGACTGACAGGCTCCTGAGGTGACTTTATCTTGGACACAATATAGTTTTCAACCCTTTTCATTTCAAGGTCCATTATTTATTCGGCATTTGAGCCACGGACCACCATTTGATGAGATTTAGCCCCTCAGACCCAAAACTAAATAATGGATAAGTGTGGATTTGTCCAAAATTCCATGCTGTATTGATGTGGACATCAGACGTTGGCAAACGTTGATCGAAATAACAATTCTTCTAATCTACATGCTCTAATTGTGTTCTTGTAAATTATGTAATGTAGATGTTTGACAATAATTTAACTCTTGAGAGGGTAACATTAAACCAAATTTGATTTTCATTTTACACTCGAATTAAAGATCTTGTGCAGTGCCCGGTGTTGAGTTAGTCTGACCCACGGTTGTCCAAAACCGCCACAAAAGGCCTATGCCGGGCTCTGGACAATGCCCCTGCCCGGGCTCCATATATGGAGCTGGCCTGTTCTGACATCACAGCACTCCATATTTGGGCATGCCTGACACAGAACTACATATAAGGGACACAGAGAGACGGATACAGATATCTCTATATATGGGCATAAAAGGGACATAGACAGATGGGTGGAACGGGTCTGACACAGGTACAACGGGTATTGCATAGCCGGGTGGTGCATGGATCTCCAACTTCCATCATCCATCAACTCGGTTCTCTACAGCCGGGCACCGGTGACACTAATATATTGTTAGTGTTATATATATAAAATAATATTTTTCAGATGGGGGTCCACAGTTAAATACATTAATGTATAGGTCCTTGGGTGAGTTGAGTTGAGCTATGCAAAACAGACATCATAATTTGGTCTGCCTTTCATTATTTTCAAGGAAAAAAGCTAACTTTTGTCAACTCTCTGCCTTTCAATTGCCCTACTTCAGGGCAAAAACAAATACATCATGTCATTGATTAGTGAAGTGGTTAACGCTAAACTCCAGTTTATTTATTTGGTTTTACTGGAACAGGAGCAGAGCGAGGTAAGTAGTTATTAATTCATACTTCTTCCCTTCCTAGAAATCACTAAGACGCCTGAGGGCAAGAATCCGCCTGGGTGACAGCCGACTATAGGCGAGTGCTGGCGCTTTGGAATGGGGGGTCAGATCAACATATGGAATGAATTCTGTACTGGCCATATATGGAGCGTGTCTTGAGTGTACAGGGTTTGATGAGGTCAGATCAACCTATGGAATGTCAGAACAGGTCAGCTCCATAATTACATGGAGATCTAAGGGGGGCAGTGTCTTGAGTGTACAGGGTTTGATGAGGGCCCAGGTAGGGCCGGGCCTTAATTTTCGGGTACGGGAATGGACAGGTATCAGTCAAAAGGGAGACATCGGAGAAGAAGAATGACTGGGGAAGGATCAACATATGGAATGTCGGAACAGGTTCTGATATATATCCATATATGGAGATCTAAGGGTTTGAGGTATTGATGACATCAGGGGTCTCCATATATGGGCTTAATTGCGACAGCAAGTCACATTTACTATGACATCAGGGATCTCCATCCCTGATGATGTCAGGTGATGTCACGAGAGTCCTGGGCACCATATATGGGGGCTTTCCCAATTCCCATGTATGGGGATTTTGAGTGATACACCCATGGACAAAAAACATACAATTTCATAGTAAATGTGACCTGCAGTCACAACAATAGGCTACAAATACTCAACTAAAGTGCAGATACTCAAGACAGAAATGTATTGCTGTCCAGCACTACAAAAGCAGAGAGATTAGAGTAGTCAGCAATATGTTCATACAGTACATACACTATGGATCCCATTAAATGGATGAAAGTAGGGCCTATTACTGCAGTGGTTATCAATGTGGGGTCCTCCATTGGCCATTGGTACAAGGATTTGACCTACGCTACAGTATAGGCTACATGGATGGTGGCAGACAGTCGAGACAGACAGATATCTCTACAGTATAGGCCTATAGGGAATTAATTCTTGAAATGACAGACTATACAGTCAGTATCAGACCAAATCATAAAAAAGTGTAGGACTCCTACAACTGGCTTTGTTAGTCTGTGCAGAAAAAATTAGCATGGTTGCTATGTTCACCCTGTTCACCCGGGTGTGATTTCATTACGTCAGACATGATTTCATTACGTCAGACAGGCTACTGTATATAAGACCTTACACCACTCAGTTCACACGGGTGTGATTTTTTATAATCATGCAGCATCTAAAAAAATCTATTTGTGTAGGAGTATTATCCATAATCTTACACTACAGTTATGTGGACCACATGCAGTTAGTCAGACGTTCAGTCATCATAAGTCCATTTCCTAACAATAAAATAAGTTAATGTCCATTTCACACAGCATCTGCCCCTGTAAAATATAGACTATAGAGTAGCCTATAGTCCTATATTCATCACACACACAGGTGGCATCGACCAATCAATTGATTCATTATTCCTATATCTTAATGAACATGTAGGCAATGCCTATTATTATTGTAATAATAATAAAGCTCACAATCCCGCGTTGCTATCCGCGGGACGCGCGTCGTGAGCTTGGAGATCGGTTCCGTTCGGCGCGCGCCGTCCCTTTAAGAGAGTTGACGGCAGCTATTTGTAGTAACATTACCCTGTGAGAACGAAGGATGCAAGCCACCATCCATCCATCCACCGGCTTTCTATAGAGGCGTGCCGTGGACCAGACCAGACTGCTCTCTTCTCTAGCTATAACCGATATTCTTCTCTATAACATTCACAATAGTCACACACAGACACACAGCTCGGTCTAAACGCAGCGTCAGCCTGGAACAGAAAGAGAAGAAAACATGACTCCAACTGCTGTCTCATAAGAAGCAGTCGCGGCTCTCATTTGATCCTCCAAGCTATCCATTATTTATTTGATTCGCCACTCCGGAGAGAGAGAGAGGCCGCCGGCGCCTTATTTATGATTTCATCGCATCATGGATGACGATGTGTCGGCGGCGGCGAGAGGGAATTACAGCCGTTTCCCGTTAAAGAAGAAGAAGAAGATAGCGTGACGAGTATATTTCTGCACCATCATCATCGTCATCATCAGTGGTGTGGGTGGACAGGATCATTCTCCGGATCGGATCTCGATCCTTTTTGAGGGCTGTGGTGGTGGTGGTGACTTTTATTGTCATGCCTGCTGCGGTCTGAGAAAGAGTGTGTGCGTGTGTGTTGTTGTCCGTTGTGTCTTGAGTGTATGTCTGTGCGCGCGCGTGCACACGCGCACCGTGCGTAAATGCACCAAGACTTTTTGTTGTAAAATAAGTCTCCTTCTTTTTGCATGAGGGTCGGATCGTAGTTTGAAGGAAGGGATAAGGAGGGGAGGGGACCACCATCATGCGCGAGTACAAGGTGGTGGTCCTGGGCAGCGGCGGCGTGGGCAAGTCCGCCCTCACCGTGCAGTTCGTCACCGGGACCTTCATCGAGAAGTACGACCCGACCATCGAGGACTTCTACCGCAAGGAGATCGAGGTGGACTCGTCGCCGTCCGTGCTGGAGATCCTGGACACGGCGGGCACGGAGCAGTTCGCGTCCATGCGCGACCTGTACATCCGCAACGGCCAGGGCTTCATCCTCGTCTACAGCCTGGTCAACCAGCAGAGCTTCCAGGACATCAAGCCCATGCGAGACCAGATCATCAGAGTCAAGAGGTAGAGTGGGGTTATGTGTGTCGTGAGTGTGTGTGTGTGTGTGTGTGTGTGTGTGTGACAATTTATGTGTGAAAGCAATTTGTGAACGTCTTTTCAGAGTTACATTTTGAGCCAAATTGGTGCCCGGCTAGAGTTAAATTAAACACTGCAGTGAAGTGTTCAATTGTATTGATTTACACTCAGAGGCCGTTTGACACCTAAAACAAATAAATTAATTAAAAAAAACTAGCAAGGTGCTGCTGCTCTGAGCGCAAATCCCCGCCAGGCCAGGTTGCCTACCCAGGGGCCAGGTCCGAGAGGGCCCGCACAATTTGGAAGGTATAGTCATGCCATGTCCCAATTTGAATGGAATCTGCTAAATCGGTAATGTGTACCGATTTATAGGAGTTTTGGAGAACATTGAGGGAGTAGCAATGTTGTTTGTTTAGAATAAAACGTGAAATGGTATAAATTGTATAATGTGGAGTGGTGTCATTATCCAAAGGAATCCAGGTGGAAAGAGATTTTGATTGATTGATTGAAATATTTATTAACAGTTTGCAGTACATTTCAAGCACAAACTCAATACAAAGACTGTTAACTGTGAGTGGACGACCCAATTAAGCATTACACTTGTTTACAAGAGGGTCCACTTTGTTCAATTCATCAAAACATTTAGAGACGTACAAATAGACACTTCTATATAGTCAAAGAACAGAACAGGAATTCATCATAAGGGAGGTAAAAAGGGAAAATAAACATATACAGTGAGGGGAAAAAGGGGTGGGCGGTGGGGGGGGATTTTTCAGATTTTACAGAAGCCAGTTTCGAATTGCAGCCGTCCGTAGGTGCCCTTTGAGAACGGTTTTGAAGGAGTCAAGGGATTCGCATGTCTTAATGACTGTTGGTAGGGCGTTCCACATTTTTGTGGCATAGGAGTGATTGTACGATCTACGGTTGTAGAGTTATAGGCCCAAACACGAAACAGGCTGTGATAGCGCCACCGTGAGGCTGATGTGAAAATATCGGGGTGGAGATTCGTCCTTGGCCTATACTGGCAGTGTATATGTGCGCCATTTCATGGCAATCAATCAAACACTGTTTGTGCAGATTTGTGGCATTTTGTGTAAAACGGGGCCCTCCTGGACACGTTGAAAGCCAAACGTAGTCAGTTAGAAGGGAATCAGAAAGAATTGTAATACATTTCAATGCGTACATACGTAGGCTAATACATTGTAATCACGTGACCATAAAGACGATTGATTAGTACAGATTTGCGTGAGTGTTGGACAAAATCTATTGGAGTAGAAGCAACAAGTGTGCTTGGCACAAACATAAAATTGCGAGAGAAAAAAATCTTGTTAGTTCAAAATGGGTGTGGCCTATGTGGGAGGTTTTACTCTGGATCCAAGGGTGGATTTGTTCTTACGTCCAGATACCCCGTCCAGGACAGGCCTCAGACGCTCCTCCTCAGGAGACTTGGCTCAGATCGGAACCCATTTGATTTGGCGTTGGGGAACCTGCTGCGACCGCATGCCCTCGCTGACGTCGACTCCAGGCAGGGTTCGAACCCGCAACCTTCTGTATGAAAGGCATATGCTCAAACCACTACACTTGGGGGCGGCCCAGAGAAAAAAAAAATATGTATAAGGTCTTACAGTTCAAGAGTTATAGACCGAAATCTGAATGTGTCTGTTATAGTGTCTGTTATAGTGTCTGTTATAGTGTCTGTTATAGTGCCTGTTATAGTGTCTGTTATAGTGTCTGTTATAGTGTCTGTTATAGTGCCACCATGAGAACAATTTGGGGCAGAGGTTCTCCCTTAATTGGCCTACTGGAAATGGGCTTGCAAAGTTTCATGCCGATTGGACGGATGGACGGACTGACTGACTGACTGACTGACTGACTGACTGACTAACTGACATAGGGAAGGAATTACAGGAGCGAAAACATAATCCCTCACCTTCGGCCGTTACGGCCTCCTGACGTGGTTAATTGACACTCCAGATTTGGCAGTAAAGTGTTCATTGATTTACACCTGAAATAATCTCACAGACGTCTGTCTCTCTCTCTCTCTCTCTCTCTCTCTCTCTCTCTCTCTCTCTCTCTCTCTCTCTCTCAGTTAAATTCAAATAGCTTTATTGGCATGAATGTAACAATTACAGTATATTGCCAAAGCATCAAATGCAGCAAAAACTGAAAAACGAAAACAATATCATATATACAAATACAACATTAACTTGTAATACAATATGCACATACTGTCATAATGATCCAAATGTACCGTTTCGAATGTGTGTGTGTGTGTGTGTGTGTGTGTGTGTGTGCGTGCGTGCGCGTGCATGCATTGAGTGCATTGAGTGTTGTCTGCTGTGTCCCTCATTTTGTGACATGCAGTCATATATTGTGCAGCCAGGTGTGCTGCAGGTTCCTCTCCTAATAGAATGTGTTGTTTTGTCATTGTCATCTACTCTGTAAAGTTTTCATCAACAACACAAATGTTTTAAAATATTCTGCTCTTATGTTATGATATTCATCACATTTTAGTAGAAAGTGCATCTCCGTCTCTACCTCGTCTGTGTTACAGTGGCCACAGACTCTTTGTTCTGGAGGTAGATATAGGACTTCTTGTGTCGTCCTTTCTCTACGGCCAGACTGTGCTCACTCATTCTGTATTTGGTCAGGATCTGTCCATTCTTTTTATCTTTGACCGTTCGTAAACAGTTTATATTCATGTTTTAGGGCCAGATAGCAATTAAGTTTGTTTTGAGTTTTGGTTTAATTGGTCCAATGTTCCAAAAGACAAAATAGTCTTTTATTATGTCCTTGGGCAAGACACTGAACCCCACATTGCCTCCAATGAGTTGGTCGGTGTGAGCTTCCCACAATTGGTGTGTGATTGTGGGAAGTGAGGACGCTGGCGTTGACTGTTCGCCGCTTCACCTCCAAATGTATGAATGAATGAACCATTGTAAAGCGCTTTGAGCACTTGGAAAAGCGCTATAAAATGCAATTAATTTAAAAAATGCAATTAATTATTATTTTACTAATTTGGTTGACTCTAACTTGTGGTTGCAAAGCAGTGCTGGTCTGAGGTTGGACACTGTTGGGTGGTAGGCTAAGTGATCAATAAGTCCCAGGACCAGTTGGCAGAAGGGACTCTTTTGAGGTGTCATCTCCTGGTATTACAATGCCTGGTCTTGAGGGCTTGATTTAAGGTGCAACCAACATTTTTGTGTTCTTTTTCTAATGTTATTAATGCATGGGTAACGGCCTACTTCGCGTTGGTTGGTGTTTGTCTTTGAATGTTTAGTATATGGACCTACACAATTCTGCATGCAGGGTGTGTGGGATGTTAATTTGTCCCATCTATCTAGTGCAGTCATGGTGACCGAGTGGACCCCAAACTTCACTGCCATACAGTGCGATTGGTTGGATTATGCTGAATATGTTAATCCACATTCTAACAGGGATATCAATTTTGCAAAATTTGAGAGAGAGAGAGCTCTCTCAGTTCCTTTGTCTTTCGTCCCCCCCCCTCTCTATCTCTCTCTCTCTGTGTTTATGTGTGCTCATCTGGTGTGAATCAGAGTCCAGCTGTGTGTCTCTCACCTGTCATTCATCAAGCCGGTGACCCCTCCCTCCTCCCTGGGTTTGATGTCCCACGCTTTGATCACATGATCATATCATTCCATTAATCAACGCATCCACACTTGAGTCCCATAGAAGCTGTCTGTCTGTCTGTCTGTCTGTCTGTCTGTCTGTCTGTCTGTCTGTCTGTCTGTCTGACTCAGGAAGAGTGTCACTCCTCTGAAGTTCTCAAATATTTACATGTCGAGGTCGAGGACCCCCAGATTAATCAACGGATTCTTATGAAAATCAACCGATAATCACCAGTAGCTTACTTATCACTCGAATGCAATCGAGCCAGCAGGCTCGTCTGGAGCCGACTGGCTGCAATTAGGAAACGCGGAGTTGTCCGACCATTACTAACTCCTAATCTCCTAACATCAGTCTTAACCGACCACGTAAGTCCCCGGCCCTAACCTCATATCGGGCTTAACCGGCCACACAACACACATCGTCAGCATGTCCATCCTTGATGAAAAAAAGAAGAAAGAAAAAAACCCCAGCTTCTGGTCTCCATTAGCGGGTCAGCCAACCTCTTCCCAGCGGTGTTGCTGAGCCAGCAAAGCGTCAACAGAAAAAAGGAAAAAAAGAAAGCCCCACGCTGAGCTAACGGTAACTTTGTGCCCACTCACCACAACTTAATGGGATTGTGCTGGGCTTGTCGGCCAAGAACACATCAGGCCTCCATTAGCTATAGTCATATAAAAAGCGCTGTAATGCCATGCCGGACCCCCCCCCCTGGCAAGTGCCTGGGAATGTGAGATCGTATAGGTTAGTTATGGTGGCGCAGAGGCGCACGGACGAGCCCCCACTTATCACCTTTACTGCATTGGAAGCAGTGCTTTTTAGAATGTGTCCCCACACCCGAGGCACAGCAGTGTTACACTGTCACAGTCTCGAGGCATAGCCCGTTTTGATTGATTGATTGAAATATTTATTAACAGTTTGCAGAATTACAGTACATTTCAAGCACAACTCAATACAAAGACTGTTAACTGTGAGTGGACGACCCAATAAAGTATTACACGAGGGTCCACCTTGTTCAATTCATAAAAAATGACAATTTATCAAAAGTGACAATTCATCAAAACATTTAGAGACGTATTCATATACTGTAGCGTAGCGGGGTGGCAGTGGGTCAGGAGGTAGAGTGGCCAATTGGGCAGTGTGTGTGTGTGTGTGTGTGTGTGTGCGTGTGTGTGTGTGTGTGTGTGTGTGTGTGTGTGCGTGTGCGTGTGCGTGTGCGAGTGCGAGAGAGATTTTAACAAGCATTGTCCAAGCACCTTGGATAAAGGGTGCTAAATATGGGCGCCATTTTGAAAGTGGTTAGAATATATAGAATGTGCCTCTTCATTGGAAAATGAGTGCTGATATACAGTATGCAGCATATATTGCAATAATTGTCACAAAATCCCAAGTCATAGGGGGGGAGGGGGGGGGGGGGGGGGTCAGAAGTGTCTGAATGTCCCCGTACTATTGGCAGTAGTCTAGCTCATTTAGGCCTGACGTCGAAATAAAAAAAAAATCGCTCTGAAAGAATATATATTCAAAGATTTGTGCCGCATTTTCACGATTTTTCAAAAATAGCAGACCTACAAGCACCACTCGGTGGCGCGCTATGAGCTTGTAGATCTGATATTTTTCAATAGCTAAAGTATTACATAATGCTTAGTTAAAACACCAAAAGGGGTTCCCGCTCAGATTCAGAATGGGCTAGTCTACGTGCAGTAACTGCAGTTGCTCTCTCAGTCTCGTCGAGGTATCAGACAAGCTAATACACAATTCATCGATCTTCATATGCTGGCTGTAGGTGTGAGGTGCGCCTGATATGTCATGATGACGCCCCCCCGGGCATACTTAGTGAACTGGTGGGCATGTAAAAACGACATTTCAACAAATACTGTACACTTCTTTGACAAAAATTCGTCCTCCCCTATATAGTGATAATACCTTATAATCATGTTTTAGGGTGGAAGAAAACCACAGCACCATCTTTAAAAGTTCTTAAATTGTCACTTCACTGTGATCTGTGCATCACACGGGGACACCCATGGGGGGTATTTATGAGTCTCGAGTTAAAACGTTTGGAAACCATGCAGTTCACTTAAAGGACAACTTTTCAACCGAGGTTCATGTTTTAGGTTGTTATTAGAGAAAGTAAAAGATGAGTATTAATTGTTTTTCATTTGCTGCTTTCTTTTGTTTTAGGGATTTTATCTGTTTTTGACGGGGGTGGGGGCATTCGAACATGGGGCTAAATATGTATTTCTTTACAAAGTTTTATAGCAATTTATTTTTTTATTCTTTACTATAGTCCTACACAACCCCAAGAAATTGCATCTGGCCACAAAAGATCCCAGGATCTACTGAATGTGATGGTAGCCTACTGGAGGGAAGCCACACTGTGTGTCATAGGCTCAATATGTCAGTTTGACACATTCAGTAGATTCCGTGATCTTTTGTGGCCAGATGTAATTTCTTGGGGTCTAGTAGGACTATAGTAAAGAGTAAAAAAAGAAATCGCTATAAAAACGTGTAAAGAAATACATATTTAGCCCCATGCTCGAATGCCCCCGCCCCCCTGTCAAAAACAGCTAAAATCCCTAAAACGAAAGAAAGCAGCAAATGAAAAAAAAATGTACACTCACCTTTTACTTTCTCTAATAACAACCTAAAACATGAACCTTGGTTGAAAAAACTAAAGTTGTCCTTTAAGGCGAGCAGGTTCCCTCGAACAAAACAAACACAAAAATGTGACCGTCATCATCCGAAAGTTTCACAGATGGCGTTCCTACTGTACCCGTGTCCCACAGGTCAAGAACCACTGATTAGGCTATGGTACAGAAAAGTGAGAAAAGAAAGTGGTTGTACAAAAAAAATAAAAAAATAAATCGTATTATTTTATTTATGCCATGTGTCATCAGTGAAAGCACGTTGTTGTCAGTTGTTGGGGCTGTTCTGCCTGGACTCTCTGCCAAGCTGTAAGCTGTGCTCCTCTTCAGGGAGACTGCCGCTGGCTACAGCCGAAAAAGCAGACACAAGTACAGTAGGAACGCCATCTGTGAAACTTTTGGATGTTTCGCAGCGGCCGATCACAAAGTTTGTTTTGTTCGAGGGAAGCTACACCTGCTTGCCTGAAGTGAACTTCTTACACAGCATGGTTCCCAAACGCTTTAACTCGAGACTCAAAAAAGAAATTTGATGTCTCCCCCGTGGCCTTAGTGAAAATAGCCGTTCTACAAGCTTACAACATGTCACGTTGTGAGCTTGTAGGTTGGATCTTTTCACTTTTTCACATATGTTTTAAATGCATTTTCTTCTTTTACTTTTGTTTTTATAATGTTTTGAGGGAGAAAAAAAATAGGATTTTTTTTTCTTGAACATTTTAGATGTTTTATTCTTCTTTTGGGCTTGTTTTTATAGACCTGGCCGCTTGTTTCCCTTGAAGAATCTGCCAACAGCGTTTGCGGTCAGCCCACATAGAGTAAACCAAATAAACCCGGTGTCGATGAGCTGGTTCTTGAACACAACATCTGGGGCGTAGTCTCCTCGTAATCTAATGATCTCGCTCGGATGTCAAAAACGTTTGATTATTTTTATCGAGTATACGTTCAAAGCACTCTGGTCCGGACCGCCTTTCACGGTGCACTGATGCTGTGTCTAATAACAGGGAGGTCTGCTCTGTACGGCTCGCTGACTATGGGAACAGGGTGGGGGACTTTTGAGAACTACGTATCCCAGGGGGCCTTTCGGTGGAGATGGGCTATAGCTGCGAAAACAACTGCTTGACCTGGGGCGTTTTGGGAAAACATAATGTGGAGCGAGAGGGACGTTAAACAGACTTGGGTTATAGTGCAAGGAAAGTGCTTCACTCGAGTGAATCCATTGAGGTAGTTGCATAGAATGGGCTCATAATGAAGCTATATATTAGGGGTTGCAAACCGTTCACAAGTGAAATAAGGTATTGTCCCTTGTTTGGAATCTAATAGACATTTGGGCATCCCTTATTTTTCTCAGAAATGAGTGACTTCTGGTCTGGTGTAGTGTGGTATCCAGCCTGATTCGCCGCTGTTTTGTCACATCGCTACTCAAAGTGACAAAACAAATTCACAGAACGCAGCGAATCAGGCTGGAAACCGGGCTAGGTCAGGCGTCCCATAGTTGAATTTCAGGTGGTTTCACGTTAGACTGCTACATGTGCTACAGCTCGGCACTGACTACCCCAGTGCCAACTTCTCAAGTGCATTAATTACTCTGGTGGTTCTCAAACTGGGGGGTCGGACTTGAGACCCCCCCGGGGGTCCCTATATGGTTTTAGTGGGTCCCCAGATGATTGGCTTAATTGTTTTCTCAGTAAACAAACCTGTCGCCAACCCTTCATAATAATCCCAGTCCCCACCATAAATCTCAGGATATCTGTAATGCACATATCTCAAACTGTCTGACCTATCAAACATCGGCGCACTCATCACAGAGGAACCGAGAGGGTACGGCTGCCCGGTGTCGAGTCGCACGGATAGGCGGTTGCCCAGAACCGCCGATCGGGCATAATAGCGGGCCGAAATATGAACAAAAACTATAATAAAAAAACTAACTGTAACTGTATTGTATGTTTACAAAACTAAAACAAACTTTAATAATGGATTACCAACCGTAACTGAATATATATATATATTTTCAAATGGTATTTTTAGTTGAGTTTTATTACTGAGATAGGCAACCACACTCGCAATTCCGCAGGATGGCATCTTTGTAGTTGTTTTTATTTTATTGTTTTAGACAGGACCCGGCTAACATGGGTCACTCTGTTATTTGGCATTGGCAGCTCCCCCCTGTGCAGCCCCAAATTGCCTACGGCGTGCACAGCTCTTAACTGGGAGACGTGGGGTTGTCGAGAGTATCGGAGGTGGAGTCCACCACCTCCAGCTTGTAGAAGCTCTCGATCTGGTCCTTGTACATGTCCATGACCACCGACCTCTTCAGCTTCATGGTCGGACCCAGCTCCCCGCCGACGATGGAGAAGTCGTGGTCCAGGACGTGCCACTTCTGGATGCGGTGGGCGTTGGACATGGCGCTCTTGTTGACCCGGGTGACCGCCTCCTCGATGGTGGCGTGGATGGCACGGTCCTGGCCGCCGGCGATCTGGGAGACGCGCGTGGACTTGCTGCCGAGCTTCCTGCACAGCTCGGCGGCCTCGGGCGTCAGCTCGTCCTCCGGGGCGCCCGTCTCCACGTTCACCTGGGACCGGATGGTGAGCAGCATGGACAGGAACTTGCGGTGGTCGCCGACCAGCATGGCGTTGCTGACGAGCGGCACGGCCGCCTTCACGGCGTCCTCGATGGGCAAGGGCGGGATGTTCTCGCCGCCCGCCGTGATGATCAGCTCCTTGATGCGCCCGGTGATGTAGAGGAAGCCGTCCTTGTCGTACTTGCCCAGGTCGCCGGAGTGCAGCCAGCCGTCGGCGTCCAGGTCCTCCTGTGTCTTGTCGGGCATGTTGAGGTAGCCCATGAAGACATGGCGGCCCCAGAAGCACAGCTCGCCCCCCTGCAGGATCTTTGTCTTACAGCCGGACATCTCCCGGCCGCAGCTGCCGAGCCGGAAGGCGCCGGGGAGGCAGAGGGCGTGCGGCCCCGTCAGTTCGCTCATGCCGAACACGTCGAGCACGGGGATGTCCAGGCTGAGGAAGAACTCCTGCGTGCCCTTGGAGATGGGTGCGGCGCCCGTGTAGCACTTGGTGCAGCGGTCCAGGCCCAGCGCCTTGCGCACCTTCGTGAAGACCAGCTTCTTGGCGATGATCTCGGTGAAGCGATTGAAGCGGTTGGCAGAGGCGCGGCCCGCCGACTCCTCCAGCTGCATCTTACTGAGGTTGCTGCGCAGCCCCACGCCTTTGGCCCATGCGGCCACCTTCCGGCGCACGTTGGACGCCTGGGCGCCGGCCGACTTCATCTTCTCCTCCATCTTCTCCCAGACGCGGGGCACGCCCATGAAGAACGTGGGGCGCACCTCCTTCAGCGTCTCCACCAGGGTGCCCCCCTTGAGGGCGTTCGGCTGCGCGAAGTACACGCACGCGCCGATCTTGATTGGGTTCCAGATGTCGATCATCTGCGCGGCGATGTGGCTGAGTGGCAGGTAGCTGACCATGGACTCCTGGCAGACTTCGGTGGCGTCCTCCAGAGGCACATAGCACTTCTGGGCATAAGCCGACCACGTCAGGTTGTCGTGGCTGAGCATGACTCCTTTGGGCAGCCCCGTGGTGCCTGAGGTGTAGATGAGCGTGCAGCACTGGTTGGGCTTCTGACCGGCAATGACGGCATCCAGCGGACCGTCCGGCTCGCCACGTCCCAGCGCCATAAACTCCTGCCACGTGTAAAGGTTGAGATTCGGCCTCTTCTCTTTCAGCGCCTCCTCCAGGTCACCGTTGTACTGGACGACGGCCTTCAGGTGCGGCAGCTGGTCGCAGACCTCGAGGATCTTCTGGAGCTGCTCGTGGTTCTCCACCACGAGCACGTTGGCCTGGCAGTTGTCCGCCACGTGCCGGCACGCCTCGGGGGAGTTGGTGGCGTAGATGCCCGCCGCGAACCCTCCCGCCAGGATGGCGCCAACGTCGGAGATGACCCACTCCGGGGAGTTGAAGCCCAGGATGCCCACGCCGTGGTAGCGCTCCAGCCCCAGCTTGAGGAAGCCCTTGGCAGCCGTGCGACACTCCTCGTAGTAGCCCGCGTAGTTGAGGAACCTCCACTGCTCGCCCTGCTTCCAGCCCAGGGCGTTGAAGTCGCCAAAGCGCTCCACGGCCGAGGTGAACATCTCGCACACCGTCAGCGGTTCTACGGCGGCTGCGCCGGACTCCTCCATCCTTAGCGTCACCTCCCCGCTGCCCGCGGACGTCGACAGGCCCGCTGCAGGGCTGTGGGCAGTCTCTGCGGCGGAGGAGGCCTGATCAGTAGGTGTTTCTTCCATCATCATGGCTCACGGTCACGTTCAGATGAGGGCTTGTGGACTGCGTATTTGGGCTATTCGCACCTACAGGTGATCTCGTGCTGCTCTGTGTGATCTCTCGCCTCAGCTTTCTTGCTCTGTCGTGCCTTTCCGTTTCGTTATTGTTTATCCCTATTCTCTTTCCACGTTCTCTGCTATTTTGCTCTGCTACTTGTCTCTATTAACTCGTCGATTAGGTAAGTAGAATGTTTTTGAAGTCACCACAGTTAATGCTTATATAACATCAGCAGTTGTGTGTGCGTGATGTCAGAACAGTGTTTTCTGACATCACGCACACATCACGAAGCGTTGCCTAGCGATGCTGATTTGTGCACCTGTTTTTTCCACTGCCTGCTCACAACTTCCTTAGTGTAGGCCGGGGCCCGGGTCCCAATGACATCAGGGATATACAGTATATCCATATAAGGGCATGGAAGGTAGAAGGGCAGACAGATATAGAGATCTAGATATAGAGATGCATAAAAAAGGACACAGGCAGACGACACATAAAGAAATCTCCATATATGGGCACAAGAGGGACGCAGACAGACGGTTACAACGGGTATAATGGGTATTGC
The DNA here is from genome assembly GCF_951216825.1 of Electrona antarctica. NCBI lineage: Eukaryota > Metazoa > Chordata > Actinopteri > Myctophiformes > Myctophidae > Electrona > Electrona antarctica. The sequence continues at coordinate 19,326 of NW_027638774.1, forward strand.
ATAACAGGGTGGGGCATGCGTTCCCTATTTGCGTCAGACTGGTTTGCATCGTTCCCAATTAGGCTGGTACCCAACGGGGACCTTCAGCTATATATGGCGTGCACCATTTGAGTGTCTCACCCTGTCTCACCTATAAGAGTAGTCGGGGGGACGGACCTAAACGTGAAACAGCCTGTTATATAGTATTGCCACAATTAGATAGAGTTGAACAATTGAGCCAATTGTGAACTTTGCATGTAGAGTTTGATTGATTGATTGAAATATGTATTACTAACAGTTTGCAGAAGTACAGTACATTTCAAGCACAAACTCAATACAAAGACTGTTAACTGTGAGTGGACGACCCAATTAAGCATTACACTTGTTTACAAGAGGGTCCACCTTGTTCAATTCATCAAAACATTTAGAGACGTACAAAATAAATAGACACTTCTATATAGTCAAAGAACAGAACAGGAATCCATCATAAAGGAGGTAAAAAGGGAATAAAACATATACAGTGAGGGGAAAAGGGGGGGGGGGGGGGATTCAGATTTTACGGGGACCAGTTTCGAATTGCAGCCGTCCGTAGGTGCCCTTTGAGAGCGGTTTTGAAGGAGTCAAGGGATTCACTTGTCTTAATGACTGTTGGTAGGGCGTTCCACATTTTGGTGTGTGCATGCAAAGTTTCACGACCGTAGGCCCAGCGGTGTCTGAGAGACAGCATTACGAACAAATGGACATATTCACAAAACAGATTTTGGGGTGGCGTTCTTTGTTGGTTTTGTGGAACTGGGTTCATGTTGTATTTCGTGCAAAACGGGCCAAACTGTGAGACAACTTGAGTCTCAAGTCTTCGTAAGTTGAGTCTTAAGAATGGAATCAGACAAATCTGACAGGACACATTCTGCTCATGTGACGCTTTAAATTAGCCTGACGTCGAAATGAAAAAGAAGTCTTCTGAAAGAATATATATTCAAAGATCTGTGCCGCATTTTCACGATTTTTCAAAAAATAGCAGACCTACAAGCTCGTAGCGTGCCACTCGGTGGCGCGCTATGAGCTTGTAGATCTGCTATTTTTCAATAGCTACAGTATAACATAATGCTTAGTTAAAACACCAAACGGGGTTCCCGCCCAGAACGGGTTAATGTGTTATCCTGGGTTTAAGTTATATTGCGATTTTACCTAAATAAGGTCAAGTGTGTGAGTTTTGGACAATCACTGTAGGAGTAGCAAAAAGTACATTTTACACAACAAATTGTGGAAAATGTTGTCAGGCTGAAAAGGGCATCATGATCAGATCAGTGTGCAGTGGTGTCGGAGTTGAGCTGTTCACAGACGGAATCATAGACAGACGGACAGACAGACTGACTCACCGGACCAAAAACATAATCTTCTGCTTTGAGCCATCAGGACTGATTATAATAACAATAATCTAACTAATAATTTAGCGATCACTCGCTCGCTGTTTATTTCGCTCGGTCACTGTCTTTCAGTCAGAGTACCTTCCCTTGTGACCTGGGAGTTGTAGAGGATGAGTTTCATTTTGTTTTCTATTGTCCACTATATCATGATTTAAGAAACTTTTTATTTGAAAAAATTCAGGATAAGAACCCAGATCTGTTCTGGATGTCTGAGTGTTTTATGTTAAATTGGTTGTTCAGTAATAAAGTTTTTGTTTTTGGAAAATTCATAGAGAGGGCATGGCAGTTACGTTGGAGAACGATGTATCCATGAGTAACTGTCTATTTGTGTATATGTATCATTATATATGTACAATTTTGTGAGTGTCTTGTAAGCCCATGCGGGCTGGGCATTGTATGATGTAGGACACTTTAATAAAAACTCTATCTATCTATCTAACTTCCTTAGCATAGAGCAAGACAGCTGCTCGCTTCCAGCGCCTCCTCACAACGCCACGACGCACGGACCGCCTCACGGAACCTATAGCGCCGCACAGCCCTGGCCTCCACCCTCAATCTGCCCTGCATTACACACGCCAAACATTCTAACATTCATCTTAATTCAATTAATTTGCGTCAAAAACAACTCATCTCCCCGCAAATCACGTGTCACCAGTGTCACCAGTGAAATGCATGTTGGGACGGACACAGATTAATACTGGGACACACTTTTCCGCGCAACAGACCCACGCGGGGAAAACAACTCGGACCCTGATACTACAGCTACTCTCACGTCAGTCGACATAACTTCTTCTTTGGGGAAGCATCGCGGCCAACGCGCAGCTTTGACAGTTGGCCGGGGGCATGTTAACGTGAACGGAAATATTCAATAACTTCCATTTATAGGCAGAATATCACCACCAAATTTACATCACACATCAATGGTGTACTTATGATTGTACTACAGCATTTACTTGCAAAATAAACGTTTAATTAGCCTACTTTTGTGGCAGCCCAACCCAACTTCCCAAGACCATCTGTAAACAATTCCCCCCCCCCATCACATTACCCACACTGAACATCATTTGCTGTTCATATATTCAGAACGGGTAAGGACTAGTAATAATAATAACTATGATGACCACATTATTCACATGCACTGCACCTGGCCATTTACTGTAGGTTAGAGTCAGTTTAACCCATTTTGTATTCCAGCTATAGAAAATATTTATCAATTGTGGGGGGGGTCATTGACATCTCAGTGTTTGAGAACTGCTCTTTTAAGCGTGCGCTGACATTCTAAACGAAGTGGGCCGCTTTGCTAAAAAAAATGATAAAGAACTTTATTTTTCATTGTCGAACCAATAAATAAGTAAATGGCCCAGACTCCAAAGACATTCTCCATCTGCCATGCAGACTTCATGCTCTTCAATGTGTTCCTCTCCGCAATGTTTGTGGTTCATGGTCTCGTCTCTCTCCAGACACAAACATCTCAGTACACCCCTACACACACACACACACACAAATACAATGGCTCTTTAACTCTTTGAGTGTCAGGTATTAATGATTTAATTCAAACGCCAGTGCCAGTGTTTTCAGCGTTTTTTTAACCCATTTTTGGTGGGAACCCCATTTGGTGTTGTAAACATTATGTTATAATTTAGCTAAAAATAGCTACAAGCTCATAGCAAGCTTGTAGGTCTGCTATTTTTGAAAAATCGTGAAAATGTGGCGCAAATCTTTGAATGTATATTCTTTCAGAGCGAACGTTTTTAACTCAAATCTTTGCTTCTGACGTGTCCCTGGAACAACATATTTTCAGATGGGGGTCGGAGGCCAATTGCATTTTTGGGGTCCTTGACATGAAATATTGAGCACCACTGATACAGAAACATGAGGTATTTCAGAAAACTGTCATAATTTAGAAGAAATTTTTTAAATTTCGACGTCAGGAGGTAAACAAAGCTGCATGTGGGAGGCAGAGGAACGTATACGTCCCCCCCCCCCCCCCCCCCCCCCAGAAGCAAAGATTTGAATTAAAAACTTTGGCTCTGAAAGAATATATATTCAAAGGTTTGCGCCACATTTTCACGATTTTCCAAAAATAGCAGACCTACAAGCTCGTAGATCTGCTATTTTTCAATAGCTAAAGTACAACATAATGCTTAAAACACCAAAAGGGGTTCCCGTCCAGAATGGGTTTAGGGTTCTAGAGTGGTGCCCGTTGGGCCTACATGGAACGATGCAAGTTGGAAATGCATGCCCCCACCCAGTAATAATGGCCGTGTCCCTTTTATCCCCATATATATATGGAGATATAAGGGTGATCAGAGCCGGGGCAGAGGGTTTTGTGCTGGTTCTGGACAACTGGGTATCCGACGGACTCGACACCGGGCACTGCACTCCCTGTGGTGGTGTGGAACGCATCCATCTATCTATCTATCTATCTATCTATCTATCTATCTATCTATCTCATCCTCAGTCCCTGTCATGCAACACTAAAACAAAAATACCACAAAACACGACACAGATAAAACAGAAATACAAAAATAAGTTGCATACAAGTACACATTAATTTATGTGTATGTACAGTCTCCTGGGACAAAGCACACAGGGTTTGGTGCGGCAGCAGCTGCTGGTGCGTGTGATTTGATTTGTGCGTTGCTCTGCAAACGTGTGGCTCCGCGCACATACATTAAGCATATAGCTGTCAGACAGTGTGCAGCACTCTCACTGCTAATTAACAACACATGCTGCAGGGCTGGGGGGGGGGGCACCACGCTGGAGATGGGCTGGATGTTCTCTCATAATTGGTTTGCCTGTGTGTGTGTGTGTGTGTGTGTGTCTGTGTGTGTGTGTGTGTGTGTGTGTGTGTGCGTGTGCGTGTACGTGTGTGCGTGTGCGCGCACACGCTGCACATGTGTATGAATGTACAGTATATCGAAGCTGTTGGGTGAAAACCTTGCATGTCCGTTATAGGAAATAAATGTGTGGCTGAGGTAGAGCAGGCCGCCCAATGATCCCTGGGTCGGCGGGTTCGAATCCCGGCTCCTCCTCCATGTCCAATTGTCGAAGTGTCCTTGGGCAAGACACTGAACCCCACATTGCCTCCAATGAGTCGGTCGGTGCTAGCTCGCCACCGTTGGTGTGTGAATGTGGGAAGTGAGGACGCTGGCGTCGACTGTTCGCCGCTTCGCCTCCCAATGTATGAATGAATGAATGGACCATTGTAAAGCGCTTCATTCATTATATAAAAAAGGATTCCAATGGATTCCAATGTATTTCTTATTTAGTCACAAGCTCTTGTTAATACTATTGGTTCAATATTTGTAAAAAACAACAACTATCAAACTTGCCTCCCTATTTTGGGCATGTTATTATAGGCAAAAGTGGCGGAAACACCAGATCTACAAGCTCACAATGCATTATATCACGATGGGTGGTGAGCTTGCATATCCTTTTTTTTTAACACTTTCAAACGATTAGCCACTTAAAACCTCTATTATTAGTCAAACGGTCCGGAATTGGCTCTGTATACTTCGCTCTTTCTGTTTACCTCAACACCAAGTCTCTTCGCCGAAAATAGACAATCTACAAGCTTTCAACGCGTCGCGGCATGGCGCATTGTGAGCTTGTATTTTCGGCGAATGTCCCTCCCACAATAGGGATCCTATAGGGTTCAAGGGGTTAAATATGAAATAGACAGTGGTGGGAAGTAAGTAAGTACATTTAATCAAGTACTGCACTTAGGATCAATTTGACGGTACTTGAGTGCGTAATACGGAGATACAATGTTTCTGGGGGCGTGTATAAGTGTGTTTGTGTGTGCATGTGCAGTGTGTCTTGGGTCTTGTGAAAGAAGGCCTGTGTGTGTGTGTGTGTGTGTGTGTGTGTGTGTGTGTGTGTGTGTGTGTGTGTGTGTGTGTGTGTGTGTGTGTGTGTGTGTGTGTGTGTGTGTGTGTGTGTGTGTGTGTGTGTGTGTGTGTGTGCACATGTGAGCATGTATCGGCTCGCGTGGGTGAACAGAGTTGTAGCGAGATTTATCACAGCAGGTAGTCTGATTAAAACCCTGCTAGCCGCGGGCTGCGAGAGTGCACGATGTAGAGGCAGCCGTTCTGTGTGTGTGTGTGTGTGTGTGTGTGTGTGTGTGTGTGTGTGTGTGTGTCAGTGTTGTTTTTGTCTGCTATTTTTTAATTTAGTCTCAGTCTTAGTCCAGTTTCAATCACCGTTGTTAGTTTTTATAGTATTTGGTCGAACTCATCCTATTTTTTATTTAGTCACGTTTTAGTC
>NW_027638774.1:29154-79154 GCF_951216825.1 Electrona antarctica
TTTTCTTTTCTTTTCGTCTTGTCTTGTCCTTTCCTTTCCTTTCTTTTCTTTTCTTTTCGAGTAAAAAAGTACAAAACTGTTGTCATTAAAATACTTATTAATATAATATAATATATATAATATATATACCAATTCAAAGTAAAAGTATTCATGCAGATTGTCCCGTCTCACACATTTCCAAAACCTTTTTTAAAATAGCATAGCTACAAGCGCACAAAATAGCCAGAGTATACTGTATACTGTAGGCAATGTATGTTATAATAATCCAAATCTACAAATTAACTTTCAAATAATAGTAGCGAGTAGGAGTAAAAAAAAAAGTACAATATTTGCCTCTGGGATGGGTAGAAGTAAATAATATAGAAAATTGTAAATACTCCAGTAAAAACCAACAATGTAAATGTATGTACATGTACAGCTCTTGAGTACATGTACTTAGTTACAATCCACCGGTGGCGTTTCTTGCGAGATAGACTTGGCACTCTAGCGTACGAGCGGTGCACTTCACGCGATTCCAATGCATCAAATGTTTAATCCATTTTGGACTGAGGTCGATTAAAGAAAAGGCTTCTAAATCCTATTTTTTTTTCTGAAAAACCTATGTTTCTATGTCAGTGGTGCTCAACCTTTTTCATGTCAAGGACCCCCAGAATTCTCTCTATTGGGCCACGGACCCCCATCTGACAATATGTAGTTCCAGGGACCCCCCCTTTCCCCCGAAGCAAATATTTTAGTTAAATTTAGTTTAAAAATGTTCGCTCTGAAATATATATTCAATGATTTGCACCACATTTTAACGATTTTTCTAAAATAGCAGACCTACAAGCTCGTAGCTTGTAGATCTGCTATTTTTCAATAGCTAAATTATAACATAATGTTTAAAACACCAAAATGGGTTCCCGCCCAAAATGGGTTAAATCGCTAAAGCTATACACGGCGAGTCGCCCCTATCATGCACCAAGCATGTCTTTTGACTGATAAAAAAAGCAAAAAGCTTTCTCCCTCAAACGCGTCGCTGACGATTCCCATCCTATCAGTTCTCTGAGGCGGCGTCCGTCGATACAAGGGAACAGAGCGCGGGACGACAGAGGCTGACGGGACAGTAATGGAACACAGACTGTTGAATAATTTAATAAAGCTAATGTTCTTCTGCCAGAGACAGAGGGGGACAGCGTGATGTTTTGTGCTTGCGGTTCAGCTACAGTAGTAGAACGGAGGTTCACAGACCTTTTTATTTATTTTCCAGTTATGTGTGCGTTATAGGCCCACACGGACACCCGTAACGACCGTGAGATACCCTTACAGACCAGTAAGGGTCCATTTGGTTCCATTTGTATACACTCTCAGAGTTACAGGCCTGTATAAGGGTCCATTTTGTTCCATTTGTATACACTCTCAGAGTTACAGGCCTGTATAAGGGTCCATTTGGTTCCATTTGTATACACTCAGAGTTACAGGCCTGTATAAGGGTCCATTCGGTTCCATTTGTATACACTCAGAGTTACAGGCCTGTATAAGGGTCCATTCGGTTCCATTTGTATACACTCTCAGAGTTACAGGCCTGTATAAGGGTCCATTCGGTTCCATTTGTATACACTCTCAGAGTTACAGGCCTGTATAAGGGTCCATTTGGTCCATTTGTATACACTCTCAGAGTTACAGGCCTGTATAAGGGTCCATTCGGTTCCATTTGTATACACTCAGAGTTACAGGCCTGTATAAGGGTCCATTCGGTTCCATTTGTATACACTCTCAGAGTTACAGGCCTGTATAAGGGTCCATTCGGTTCCATTTGTATACACTCTCAGAGTTACAGGCCTGTATAAGGGTCCATTTGGTCCATTTGTATACACTCTCAGAGTTACAGGCCTGTATAAGGGTCCATTCGGTTCCATTTGTATACACTCTCAGAGTTACAGGCCTGTATAAGGGTCCATTTGGTCCATTTGTATACACTCTCAGAGTTACAGGCCTGTATAAGGGTCCATTCGGTTCCATTTGTATACACTCTCAGAGTTACAGGCCTGTATAAGGGTCCATTCGGTTCCATTTGTATACACTCTCAGAGTTACAGGTCTGTAAGGGTCCATTTGGTTCGTAACTCTCAAGCATCTAGCTTGGGGAACCCTCTCAAGGACCATTGGGGGTCCACACAGAGTCACAGACCCACAAACAGACCGCTGAACTAGAGCACGAATTGACTGAATGACTTAACCCAGTTCAGTTGCCTTTTAAAGAAGTTACCAGGGGTCATCAGCATGTCCGTACACGGACACATGTGTCCCTGACAAAGACTTGTCCTTGTCCATGGCAAAAGTTTAGATTTTATTTTTTACACACCATAACTGAATGTCAGTCTCCAGGTTTTCTTCCAACTAGTACTAGTGGTTCTCAAATGTTTTACTTGCAAGGACCTTGTTGTGATATTAGCCCATGCACAGTACATCTTAGTCTATGTACTTGAACTTGAGATACAGTGTACTTGATATGTATTGTGTACTGCCGGTACTGTAGCATACTTTATAGATAGGCTACGAGAGACATCTAGGCGACAGCAAGGTCAGCCTTGCTGCAGTAGGCACGTTCTTCTGTCTCATATCTTATTGTTACGTCATTATGATCCAGCACTATATATGTTTCCTGTTTGTGTAATAAACTTTGTGAACCTTAGCGTGATACTGTCTCGTGTCTCGTTAATTTGTTCTCCCGGGTACCTGCCGGCCGCCGCCGCAGTCGCCGTACCAAAGGAATACTTCAACAGGATTGTCACACACCACCCAGCCTGCACACACTACCTGTCTGTCAGAACCAGACGAGGGTCCAGTACTTAGATTACAACAGACCTCTTAAGGTTTAGCTGCGTTTTTCCATCGGTTTTCCGAAAAACGCGTCCAGTGTGCAACCTCCTTTTCGGGTCCATTTGTTTCCATTTGTACTCTCTCAGAGTTACAGACCCGCAAGGGTGCATTTGCTTCCATTTGAACACTCAGAGTTACAGAGATGTTATGGTCATTCAGGGTTATAGCTCTGTGTGTTTATAGTAATATTATTGTCCACAAATGGTGTATGTCTGTGGCAAAAAAGTAATTTTGACAAAAATGTCCGCCACAGGCCGGCATGGTGTAGACCCCTATGGACTATGGACCCCTATGGAGCAAAATGAGGAACAGATTAAACACTTTGTGTGACGCATTGTGAGCTTGTAGATCGTCATGTTTGTGTGTGCTCTAGTCTACATTTCCCTCCGCCAATCTGGGGAGAGCAACGGACTGACCTCACCACTTCCTTCAATGCATGAGCGTCCAAGACGCTTATTTTCACCTGACAGGGGGGGAGTTTCCGCGCCCCCTCACTTCACACGGGTGTGATTCTTAATGACAGATGTAGCCACTATGGCCGAAAATGTCCCTAGGAAATCGCTAGCCTATAGCAACCCTCTCTGGGAGAGCAGCGAGACTCGGCACAGCTGATTTTTACGTTTTGATTTAGGCGTTCCATCATGCTCGTTTGAAGCCCGGGCTAGACGGCTATACTTCAGCCAATCAGATTGCTTCCTCGAAACGACCTGTGTTGTATAATGTGGGATTTGAAGTCCTCGTGTGTGTACGCCATAAGATACTATCAAGTTACAACAACAAGAAGAACAAAGGGTAATGGAATGATTCCATGGATCGCAGCATGTATGAGGCTAATAGGCCGTGCTATCAGTCATTGCTAACCCATTCAGGCCTGACGTCGAAATTTAAAAAAAAAAGGTTTCTAAATCATGACAATTTTCGGAAAGATTTGAGGCACATTTTAACGATTTTTCAAAAATAGCAGACCTACAAGTTCATAGCGCGCCACTCGGTGGCGCGCTATGAGCTTGTAGATCTGCTATTTTTCAATAGCTAAATTATAACAATGTTTAAAACACCAAAAGGGGTTCCCGCCCAAAATGGGTTAATGGTTAATGTGGTTAAACGCTAACGTGACATGGATGCGTTCCAGGTCTCAATGGATTAAGTGCACGGTGTGGCTGCTCTATTGATCGGCTGCTGTGCGTTGCTAGAGAGAGGCACACAGTGCTGACTCATGGGAAGAAACATCTGGCATCGTTTCAGCGTCTCTGTGCCAAAGGAGCGTGCAGCGCCATCCTGACATTTCACTCACACCATTTATTGTCATGCAAATTATTGAGAAGCATAATGAAAAACATAAAAAATAAAAATGCATGTCAAATGGCAGATTTGACAAATGACTTTAAATGTGAGCAGAAATGACTGGTACCAATCACCAAAATAACCAATGCACTATGTGGCCAAAACAGACAAAACAGAATAATATTTCATGATGATATTATTATATTGTATGCTTTCAAAATAAAAACAATGCTACTGAGAGGACCCGGCGGCAGACTTCGGCCACGTCGCTATGACTCAGACATGACCCGATACGCCCATATATAGGCCATGGTTGTCCAGACCCACGTATCTGACAGCTATACCCATATATGGTCATCATGCATATATGGGACCGACTGACTTCAAGTGTGTAAATGTCCCATATATCCCATTTTGGGCGGGAACCCCTTTTGGTGTTAGCATTATGTTATGCTTTAGCTATTGAAAAATAGCAGATCTACAAGCTTGTAGCACACCACAGCTTGTAGATCTGCTATTTTTGAAAAATCGAAGAACGACTGACATAGAAACATAGCTTTTTCAGAAAACTGTCAGGATGTAGAAGACATTTTTAGAATCTGATCTCAGGTCAAAATGGGATATGGAGTACCCTGGTGTCATCAATATGTCATAGTACTACTGATGTCATCGACTTACCTGCCTGGACTCCTTATTTGGCTATGCATCACATAGAACTCCATTTATGGGCGTAAAAGGCACACAAACAGACGGGTACATGAATGTCCATATATGGTCATAAAAGGGATACAGACTATATACAAATCCCATCTATATGGGAAGTGGTGTCACGATGCAAGAGAACAAGGGGAAATTGTTTTGATTGTAAGGCCTGCTCACACACACGCACACACATAAGGGAGGGAACATGATCCACGCGGCCCGCCCATAGATAATTAACCACTTGACCAAACATAGCAGGTCCACAAGCACAAAATACGTCACAAGAGATTTGGTGCAGTTGTTACTCAAGTCCGTTTCACAAAGACTAGAGGGTTTTAAGTACTTAAATAAAACTGCTCGGCGCCTCACAGCATGCTGCTACCAGCCCTGCTTTTATAGCCGCCCATAGGCTCCAGGCTAGCTGTGGTGGGTAAAGAATATACTCCAACAATACACAACACAACGCACACAAGTAGCTGAAAACACCCGCAAAATAGTGGGCCCTGACCCAAACAAGGTTGAAAACCATTGGAGTAGACAGTGATTTACAGTATATTCTATTGGGGCGACTGTGGCTCAAGAGGTAGAGCAGGTCGTCCAATGATCCATGGGTCGGCGGTTCGAATCCCGGCTCCTCCTGGCTACATGTCGAAGTGTCCTTGAGCAAGACACTGAACCCCAAATTGCACCCGATGCTGGCTGGTACCTTGCATGGCTTCCGCCGCAATCGGTGTATGAATGTGTGTGTGAATGGGTGAATGTAATGCACAATCTATGTAAAGCGCCTTGGATAAAGGCGCTATATAAATGCACCATTTACCATTTTAGACGGATGTTAGGTTCTTCTTATTGTTAGTAATATGATCCTGGATGACTATTTCTATGTCTTTGATGCATTACCATGTGTTGTTCTTGCTTTACTGTACTGCTAAATGCCAACATTGTGAATTGATTTTGACGTGCGACGTGCTTTCTGCTACAGAGTCAGAATGCTAAAAACGTATTGTAGCTGTCTTAAAGTGTATCTTTCTGCGTCCTACCCTGCTGCACCCTCTGGATCTCTATCTCATCCAGCATTAATACCTTTAGTGTATGTCTATGTTTTCATTATTATCTAGTTCTATTTGCATGGCCACGCGTGTTAGCACAGCAGGGATTCTGCCAGAGCACGTCAGTGTATAGGCACACCGCCGACTAGGCTGAATAGGTCAGCATCCACCCAGTCAAAACGTCACAATAATATACCACTATAGCAGGGGTTCTCAACCAGTGGGTCAGGACCCCCATGTTTTGTTTTTTGTTGGGGTTTTATTTATTTTTGGGGGGGGGAGATTTTAAGACCATTTTAAAGCCTCAAAAAGACAAACTATACTATAAAAAAAAGCCAATGTTTGGCCAACTTGTCAAAATAAAGATATAGCATATTTAAGTAAAAAAAAAATACTAAAAAAAATGTGAATATAACAATAAGAAAATTTTCACAATATTTATCTGTGGAACGGAAAATGTAATGCCTCAACTCCTACATTCCAAGTGCTTGTCAGGGTGGGGCCTGGGGGGTTCCCAGTTCAAATAGGATTATTTTCCCCCCCCCATATTTGCAGCCTGGTTCCAGACGAAACTGGTTGGTCCTACGCTACTTCGGGTCCGCGAAGTCCTCCCACACAATTGAGACGGGCCAGACTTTATCTGCCTGGGGCAATAATATGCATTGCAAGGGCAGATTATTGCTATAGCTACGCGAGGCTATCACTGCTCGTACCTACGTGGGCAAGTGAAATACATCCCTACTGATGCTTGACTCTTTCTTTCTTTCTTTCTTTCTTTCTTTCTCTCTCTCTCCATCTGTCCCCCCCCCCTCCTCAGGTATCAGCAGGTGCCGGTGGTGTTGGTGGGCAACAAGGTGGACCTGGAGGGCGAGCGGGAGGTGTCGCCCGGGGAGGGCGCGGCGCTGGCCGAGGCGTGGGGCTGCCCCTTCATGGAGACGTCGGCCAAGAGCAAGAGCATGGTGGACGAGCTGTTCACCGAGATCGTCCGGCAGATGGACTTCATGCCGCTGCCCGACCGCACAGACGCCTGCTGCCCCGCGTGCAGCCTGCAATAGCCTGACCTAACGCGTCACCAGGCTTTTCCTTCCACCTCGGAGGAAAGCCTGGTCGGTCGGTGTTACTGAATTGCCGTGTGATCCGGGTCGGGAGCGAATGATATCGTTACGTCATGTTGTAGTCATTGTTTTGTAGTGATCACCTCCGGAACCCTCAAACCAGAACTTCCTGTTCGCTCAAACCAGAAGAATAATGGCTTCCCAATAAAAACGCATTGATGCGGCGTAGCTTCGCTGATTTCTAGAATATGAGTGTGAGTGTACTTTCCAGAGACTATTTAGGGGTCTGTATATACCCCTATATTTGTTATCCCACTTGGACATTCTATTCTCATCGCAGGCCACGAGAGAGTTTTGAGGGAAAGGAAGTTCCAGATTGAGGTTTTTGAGCCTGATGACTACAAAACAATGACTACAACATGAAGTAACGGTATCATCCGCTCCCGACCGGATCATAAACCCGAAAAGGAATGCTGCCCAGGCTAGCAATAGCCAGACGACAATGACGGGGGAGGGGGTGGGGGCGGGGAGGGGTTTACGTGGATGAAATCACAGGTATAAAAAGCTAGATGCCTCATTCGCCGCTTGGAGCGACCTGTATTTGACGTGAGGGCGGAAGTAAGTGCGCCGGAAGTGCGGAAGGCACGCTATACGCCACACTGCCACACTCAAGTGACTCTACTGGCCAATCACAGCGTGTCTTTTCCGGGACAATTCAATCCAAAGGAGCTTTATTGGTGTGAGAAAACAAAACGTTTACATTGCCTCTGATTGGCCTACCGAACGTCCGTCTCTGTGACGCGCACGGAGGCTTCTGTGATGCACCAACGCGGAAGCTCGCCCTCACTTGAGTACAGACGCCAAAGGAGGCGTCTACCTTTCTATGTCTATGGGTGAAATCCTCTGTGTTCATTCATAGGACCGCTTCGCCTATTTTCAACCTTATCTTCATAGACCCTCTATAGGAACTGAAAACATGCATGTAGACAGCTCCTAGGTTCACTTGTTTTTTGTGTTCTGTGGGTTATGTGTGTGTGTGCGTGCGTGCGCGTACATGCGTGTGCGTACATGCGTGCGTGCGTGTGTCTCTCTGTGTGTCTCTGCACTCACTCTGTGTCTCAGGGCTCAGAAACCTGTCTACCAGTCCAGTGACATCATCGGTTGGCGGGTTTGAATGACTTCTCTTTCAGCAAATTAACTTTCCAGGAAAAGAAAGACTATCCAATTATGCCATTGTATTTGGTAGGCACCTTATAATTTGTGAGGACCAATTATTATATGAAGGTAATCTTGAAAATAGGTGAAGTGGTCCTTTAACTCAGAGAGTGTATACAAATGCAACCAAATGGACCCGTAACGCTCTGAGTTTAAGCACAATGACACTTTTGGTAGAGGTTTTGGGTTGTGCAGTTACCTTAACTGCCATGATCTAACATAACTGTCCCATTATTCTCACCGTTGACTTACACTGCACAGTGAATGGGCTCTCAAAGCCACTCTTTTGGCACATGCACATTAAACAAACAAAGTTGATTCTGACAATAATTATGTAGCATTACATTTTTCTCTTTTAAATAACAAATGTCAGCTTCGTGTTGATTTTATTATTCAAATTATGAAGAAGATTTAGACTGCAGATACAGAATTAAAGTACGATAGATAGTTAATGGATGAGTAGTAAAATAAATAATATTAAGTTGCTGTGTTTTTTTTATTGAAGTATTTATTTTTGTATTTACAGTTTGCAGAATTACAGTACATCAAGCACAACTCAATACAAAAACTCAACTGTGAGTGGACGATCCAATAAAGCATTACACTTGTTTACAAGAGGGTCCACCTTTTTCAATTCATCATAACATTTAGAGACATAACATTTAGAGACATTTATACACTTCTATATAGCCAAGGAAATCGTCATAGAGGGGGTAAATAACATATACAGTGAGGGGAAAAAGGGGTGTGGGGGGATTCAGATTTTACGGGGGCCAGTTTCGAATTGCAGCCGTCCGTAGGTGCCCTTTGTCTGGTTTTGTAATGTTACCTATTGACAGAATCAACTTTGTTTGCGTTCATTTACGTGCTAAAAGTGTGAAATGTTTCTAGTATTGAATATATCTCGCCAATGTTTGGATCGTGGGAAAGGCAACTTACACAAGCCAAACTTTAACCAAAGTGTAAGTATGCTTTGAATTAACATGGAAGGTTTCACAGTGTGTACAACACACCGTGAGGAGTTCTCACCGAAACACACACTCCCTGCGTTGTTTGGGGGACAAAGACCATAACACCATAACGGAGGGTTACACGGTAACCCAGGTTCTCTGAGTGGAGAGACTGGCTCTCCACTACAAATTATTCAATTTGTACGGGAACTGACCCCACGGGGCAGTGTCTGCCCCGTGGGGTCAGTTCCCGTACAAATTGAATAATTTGTAGTGGAGAGCCAGTCTCGAACACGATAGAGAACACCATAACACAAAGGAAACAACATTTCCTTTTCACTCAAATATGAGGGTGTGTTTGGGTGAATGTGTTGTTTGGGACTGAAGTTACATACTTCACATACTGTTTTTGTCAACAACAACAACAACAACATAAAAAGTGCCATAATTTCTTTTGGTTTTTTTTCAAAAATGTCAAGGCATTAATCGTGTATCACCGTATAGTACGTAATTTCTGGAATTGTTCCAGTGTAGCGCTTTGTGTTTACTGTATGTTCTGTGGTGGGAGATTAAAGCTGCGATCCGAGACTTTTATCAGTCATTTTGAGCAACCTGTACGGTAGATTATGTTAATTCAATATAACTAACTAACACAAAACATGTGAGTGTGAGTCCCTGCTCTACTACTGAGACATTCCGGCATAGGACCTACTACTGGGTTGACTACTAGTTGGTTTTGCATGAAGGTAACTAAAAACGCAGTATATCCATTGCCTAAATGAGCTTTCCGTTACAAGTAAAAGTCCCGAATTCCAAAAAAAAGTACAAAAGTATTGGCATCAAAATGTACCAAAAGTAAAAGTGCTCATTGTACAGAATGTCCCATTTCACAAGTTTTCAAATGTATCAAATGGCCCATACAGTATGTATATAGGGCTGAAGTGGGTAATGTATGGTTTGTAATAATAATCAAAATCTATAAAGTAACTATAGGAACTAAGTTTTCAAATAATTGTAGTGGAGTAAAAGTATGTTTGCCTCTGAAATGTAGTGGAGTAGAAGTAAAGGTATTGGAAAATTGAAATACTCAAGTAAAGTGCAAATAGCTCAATGTTTTACTTAAGTACAGTACTTGAGTAAATGTGCAACAGTAAAATCCCTGGTATAATATAAGGGCAATAAAAGTTACGGATCGCAGCTTTAAAAACAAACAACGTCGGCCTGAAACTGACAGTAGCTCCAACTCTGCTGAGGTTGGCCAAAGCCATTTTGAAATACACCTGACCAAGAAAGCCACAGTGTTTACTAAAGTGACTTTTCTTTATAACTTTTTTTTCCTTGAGCATTCACTCTTGCCTGTCTGGATTTTCAAGCAGGGAGTTGCACTTTTCAGACATTTATTTTTATTTTTTTTAAATAGATTACCTTGTGCCAGACAAGACATTATTAATCAAATAGATGTCATTATCAGACCGTGGTGCATGGTCTGGCACTTTGGCGCCCTCCTGCTGTGGAGAAGGGGATGTCGTGTTGGAGAGTGGAGGACGTTTGGTGGAACTGCAGGCCAAAGTCACTGACTAGAATGTGGAACATGAGAATGCATTGTTGTGCTCTTTAGATAAACTCTTTTAGACGTTGGATGAAACGTTCAAAATGCTCATGGCGGAAGATGTGTGCATGTTTGGTCTTTGTTGTTCCGGCACAATGAGGACAACACGGCTCACACAAATCAAGTCAACCTACCAACCAACCAACGAAACCCAGTGAGTCAGTCAGTCTCAACTGATCAATCAGTGCAGTCAGCCAAGTCAATTAATGCAGTGGTTCTCAATGTGGGGTCCGGGGACCTCCGGGGGTCCTTGAGGGGGTTCCATGGGGTCCATGGGGAAGTGGAACAGTTTAAACGATTGTTTTTCTTTTTGGCTATTTGCCACAATACGATACGAGCTTGTAGATGGGCTATTTTCCAAAAAACGAAGATCCCTGGGAGAAAATCTTTTCAGATGGGAGTTCACGTCCAAATACATATCAATTTCGGGGGTCCTCGACATAAGAATGTCTAAGAACCACTGAATTAAGGGAACGATGCACCGGACACTAATTGCATCATGATTACAATGCGAGAATGCCTTGCTCTGATGTATGTTATCAAACAGGTTGAATAATTTTCTATGTACAGCTTACAGTATGTATCTATGGCCACTTGAGCTATATGCTAGTGGTCGATTAGTCAGGAACACTTATTATTTTCAACAGTAAATCTTTATTGCACAAAATGTGTTTGTCTTTCTTCTTTGTTTTCTGTGAACGATGGATAGTGGTTGTGTCTGGGTATAGCTCAGTCAGTAGAGCCCTTGCCTTTGGACTACAAGGTCATGGGATCGATCCTGACTCAGTACAAGTAGCGACTTGGGTGCGGCAAGTCGTGCGGTAAACAAATGATAGGTGTGTTGCGCTGCGCAAGGGCCGATTCATACTCCTATTTTAGAGCCGAATAAAAGTCGGTTCGGCTCTGTAGAGCCTACAATGTGACGTCATTTGAGGTTCGGGGGGGGCGGGTACCGTCCTAAAGTCGGCTCTTCGGTGCTACTGAAAATGTCTGACGAGCCGAAATCATTTCGGCACTACAGCCCCGAAACAGCTGTAAAATAGTATGAATCGGCCCCAACACCTCAGCGATTCCGCCCTGTGCTTTTCTTGGCATACAGGGGCTGATCAAACTAGCGCTGGAAACCGACGCCGACTTCCTGTTGGTTCACCAACCAAATGTAGCCCACCAATTGATAAAGTAAATACAAACTAAATATAATAGATGTGTGAATGAAATTGATCTAAATAAAATGCGCAATAGCATTATGACGGTGAGTGTTCACTGTTGAAAATAAACATACCAATAAATACCTACATATGATGATGTCAGAACAGGCCAGCGCCATATATGGAGATATAGGGGTGATCAGGTCCAGAGCCCGGGCAAAGGCTTTTGTGCTGGTTCTGGACAACGGGCTATCCGACGGACTCGACACCGGGCACTGCACTCCCTGTGGGAGTGTGGAACGCGTGGGGCGAATTTGAAGTCGGCGGGACGAACGGTTTTCGTGTTACGTGGATTACGGACGTACACACGTACGTGCGTACACATACGTACACACGTATACGTACGTACACACAGAGACTTGGTGCATTTATAGTTAGATACTGTATAATAATAATAATAATAATAATAATAAAATAGATGCCTTAGTCCCAGGGGACATGCTTGGTTCCAGGCTGTGTGTGCATGTGATGCTCGTTAGTCAACAGCATTCCAGATCTATCATCTGAAGGAGATGATTTATGGTGTTTGTTCTTTGGCCCACTGTTCTGCCGCTTCTTTTAGTGCCAACACTTACTGCTGATTCCATGTTCCCACAAATATCAAACCAACGTTTGTCACATTCTGGGCTCCATTAGAGGCCATTAGAAGATGCTGTTTGTGGAGCATGTAAATCTTTTTAAAAAGAAATCAGGGGGAAATAGTTTCTACTTTTAATGGAAATTAGACTAATTCTGGATGTCATAAGTATGGAAATTCCCAGCCTTGATGGCAATATTGACAATAAGAAGAATAACTAGTAGCCTATTCTAGTCTAGAACTATTATAGTCTATAGTCTCGAAATAAAGCCATCGTTGTGACATGTCTAATGTTACTTACGTTGACAGCAAGGGCACTGCTGTCAACAGCACAACAGCGACAACTGCTGTCATGTATTGGAATTAAGGTTTATTCTAATAGCTACTGGTTTGGGGTTCGGGCCCCCCAAAGGTCCTTGGGGGGGTCGTGCACTCATCCGCCTGGGTGGTTGAGTGCCAGCAGACTTCTGGGCGAGCGCTGGTGTTTTGGCATGGGGGGTAAGATCTTAGTTTTCGGGCCTGTTGAGAACTCTAGTTTTCGCCGGCTGCCGGGGATCTCCATCCCTGATGGTGTCACCGTTGTCACGTGATGTCACGTGCCCGACCAACACACTGACGGGAAATGTACGATTCCATAGTTAACTGCGACAATAATAATAATAAAATAACACACACACACACACACACACAAACTGAGGGCTGAGACCCTCTTTTTCAATGGTGCCGAGATTACAACACATCAACAATGTACAATGGGGGGGACAAAGAAAACAAAACATAGATGAATAAAGTAAATGACTGGTAATAATAACATAGTAATAACACATTACATAGTGATCAACTCAATTAAAACAGGTACAGTTGATATTTACCAACGTTGATATATCAAGTTGAAAGCGATATAGAGAAGGAAGAGAGCTGTACTTTAGTGAAGTTTGTAGGGTGTTCCAAGTGTGGGGCAGCGCACTTGAAAGCAGATTTTCCAGAAGTAGTGGAGGTATGTATGGTCTCAAGCATCAAATAATCTTGAGAGCGTGTATGATAAGAAATAGTTTTCCATTGTAAAAGAGAGTTTAAATAAGAAGGTGCGTTCCCAATTAGAGCTTTATAGATAAATAAAAACCAGTGTTGGTCTCTTCCTGACGTAAATAAATCACAGTAAACAAGACTAATTCAACAGTGGCTGCCTTTCACTCACCTTCACTTCACTTCATATGGGTATTCGGATATTAGTAGGTAGGCCTACACCATATATGGAGATATATAGCCTATAGCCTATATGGAGATGACAGAGACATTTTTGGTGCTGAGTGCTGACATGCCAATGCAGATATATGGATATACGATGGTATCATCATCATGGTGACAAGCATCCAGCCAGGCCCTATATAAACTATTATAATTAACTACTATGAATTATAACTACTAGTACTACTACTACTACTACTAGGCTACTGCTGCTGCTGCTGCTGCTGCTGCTGGTACACGCGGAACGTTTCAACGCGTGTATCAGTTCCTACCCGGACGTACATCACAGCGTCACTGTTTTACAGGCATGGCGTCCTTCAGTGCACAGTAGATGTGTTGTATATGTTATGTTTATATCAATAACGGGCACGTACAGGTCTAGTATCAAATAATACTCCACAATGACGTGCCGGACCATGCGTCAAGTTCTCCAGAGGCGTAAGTATCATTCACTTTAATTAGAAACCCTTTACTTTATAACATTATAATAACATGGAAAGGGAGCTAGCAGCTAACAGCTAGCTCCTGTGCTCTGACAGTTGTTGTGGGGTTTGTCCTGCGACCTT
This sequence comes from Electrona antarctica, assembly GCF_951216825.1. Classification (NCBI taxonomy): domain Eukaryota; kingdom Metazoa; phylum Chordata; class Actinopteri; order Myctophiformes; family Myctophidae; genus Electrona; species Electrona antarctica. Next base: position 43,476 of record NW_027638774.1, read on the forward strand.
CTGCTGAAGGTGTGTGTTCTGGTGGATGCCTCTTTGTTTAGTTTTGCATAACTAAACAAAGATTGATTGAATACTTTGAGTTTGCATAATAAAAAAGCACAGGGAAGTACAGTTCAATACAAGGTCAGCTAAGAGGATTTTAAACCCAAGACAAGAGAGCCTGTGGCTTTTTTCCATTGGGGTCCTTCATTCATATTCAATTAATAGGAAAAGAGAATTGTAGTTTTCCAAACATACCTGTCCGAATAATTTAATATCTTTAATGCAGTTGTTTTCAACCAGTGGTCCGGGGACCACAAGTGGTCCCTGCTCTAGGTGTTCCCCAGCTAAATGATGGAGACTTGGTAACCAAACGGACCCCTATAGATCTTTAACTCATGAGAATGTAAAATTAAACCAACACGTACAACAACACGTACAAGTCCATTTGGTTTCATTTTACTCTCCCAAGAGTTAAATAATTGTTAAACATCTGCATCAGTTATTTTACAAGAAGTCTACACAGTTAGAAAATGTAGAATAATTGTTATTTTGATCAACGTTTGCCTGTTGTCTCTCCTAATGGCACAACATCAATACAACATGGAATTATGGGCAAACTTAACAAAAAAAAATAGTTTTGCGTCTGAGAGGCTAAATTTCATCAAATGGTGGTCCGTTGCCCAATACATAATGGCCCTTGATATGAAAAGGGTTGAAAACCACTGTTGTAACCCATTCTGAACGGGAACCCATTTTGGTGTTTTAAGCATTATGTTATACTTTAGCTATTGAAAAATAGCAGATCTACAAGCTCATAGCAAATCTTTGAATATATATATATATTCTTTCAGAGTGAACGTTTTTAACTCAAATCTTTGCTCCTTTGGGGGTCCCTGGAACAACATATTTTCAGATGGGGGTCGGCGGCCAATTACATGCAGTTTTTGGCTTCCTTGACGTGAAATAGTTTGAGAACCACTGACGTACTGTAGAAACATGGGATTCTCAGAAAACTGCCATGATTTAGAAGACATTTGTAGAATCTGTTTTCAGATTTTCTGGGCGGGAACCCCTTTTGGTGTTTTAACTAAGCATGATGTTATACTTTAGCTATTGAAAAATAGCAGATCTACAAGCTCATAGCGCGCCACCGAGTGGCACGCTACGAACTTGTAGGTCTGCTATTTTTGAAAAATCGTTATAATGTGGCGCAAATCATTGAATATATATTTTAGAGCGAACATTTTTAACTAAAATATTTGCTTCTGGGGGGTCCCTGGAACTACATATTTTGAGAAGGGGAGTCCGTGGCCCAATAGAGATAATTCTGGGGGTCCTTGACATGAAAAAGGTTGAGCACCACTGACATAGAAACATAGGTTTTTCAGAAAAATGTTAGGATTTAGAAGCCTTTTTAAAAAAAAATCGACCTCAGTCCAAAATGGGTTAAATTAGTTTGGCTCAATAGCTGCTTGGTGTATTGTATCATATGTCATTATGTATCCATCCATCCTCCTCTCTCTCTCCAGGCCTGGCGTCCAGCGCAGCCGCCCTGCGGCCCTCGGTGCCGGAGGCACGCGGCCATCGCAACGCCGTCTTCTCCAGGGAGCAGGCCAGACAGAGGGCCCTGTATCCCCGCGTGGAGAAGATCCAGGTGTCCCTGCAGGGCCCCGGGCTCCAGGGCACCCAGATGCTTATGAATAAAGGGATGTCCACCCCGCTCAGCTGTGCCCGGCGTGAGTAATATAATTATAGGGCTGCAACTAACTGTTATGTTCATAATCGATTAATTGGCCGATTATTTAACCCATTTAGACCTGTAGACGATTCTAAAAATGTCTTCTAAATCCTGAGAGTTTTCTGAAAAACCTATGTTTCAATGTCAGTGTTGCTAAACCATTTTCATGTCAAGGAGCCCCAGAATTATATGTATTTGGCCGCGAACCCCCATCTGAAAATATGTAGTTTCAGGGACCCCCCCAGAAGCAAAGATTTGTGTTAAAAACGTTCACTCTGGAGTCTGAAGGAATATATATTAAAAGATTTGCGCCACATTTTCACGATTTTTCAAAAATAGCAGACCTACAAGTTCATATGAACTATTGTTTAAACATGAAGTCATGGGCCACTATGCTCGATAACAGGCTTGACGAGCCCAAAGCATATTGATACCGGGTACTCGATACATTTGTTATCGAGTTTGATGGGGTATCGAGTTTCGAGCTCCATCCCTAGCTGTGTGTGAACATGTCCGCTGTGTCTCCCTCAGACCTAGGATTCTTGTTTATTTAGGTGTACAAGAATCCTATTGGATACAAAGTGAGTGCTGGTATTCATTTCTATGGACTATATCTACCTGATAGGGTTGACTGTGGCTCAGGAGGTAGAGCAGGTCGTCCAATGATCCATGGGTCGGCGGTTCGAATCCCGGCTCCTCCATGTCTACATGTCGAAGTGTCCTTGGGCAAGACATTGAACCCCAAATTGCTCCCGATGTGCTGGTTGGTAGCTTGCATGGCTTCCGCCGCAATCGGTGTATGAATGTGTGTGTGAATGGGTGAATGTAATGCACTGGTGAATGTAAAGCGCCTTGGATTAAGACGATATATAAAAAATGCACCATTTACCTGAACCGTCCACCCGATACATTATTACGTTGAATTGCTCAACTGAGTGCTTGTCTCCTCTCTTCTCTTCAAATCTCCCTCAGACCTGACGGAGTACCATGTAACCAACTCGGCACTGGCGCTGGTGGATGGACAGCCCTGGCCTCTTCACCAGCCCCTCACCCACTCCTGCACGCTGTCCCTGCTCACCTTCAAGGATGCGGACCCAGCGCTGGTCAACCAGGTACCCAACACGGTCTAGTATCTAATCTATTAGTATTTCACCTTCAAGGCTACGGACCCAACATTCGTCAACCAGGTAGCCAGGGGCGGCGGTGGCTCAGGGGTAGAGTGGCCGGATGGTAACCGCAAGGTCGCCAGTTCGAACCTGGGCTCCCGTAGAGTTAACGTTGAAGTGTCCTTGAGCAAGACACTGAACCCCTAGTTGCTCCTGATGTGCTGGTTGATGCCCTGCATGGTTTCCTCAGCCATCGGTGTATGAATGTGTGTGTGAATGGGTGAATGTAATGCACAATCTATGTAAAGTGCCTTGGATAAAGGCGCTATATAAATGCACCATTTACCATTTTTTAGCCAACATTGTCTAGTTGCTATTATGATTGGGCCTGGTGCGGATGATAACTTATGTCATGTTGTAGTCTGGTTTGCAAGTACTATTTGAACAACTAACACATAAAACCAGTATGGAATTGATCAGCAATACATTTTAAGTGGCTTCATTTCACTATTTGAACAACATTCGAGCTCCGCAATGAAGTTCAGGTAGATTGGTCCAGAATGTCGATGTGAAAACGGTTGTGACTCTTGGCATCAAAGAATCGATGCAGAGTACAGCTTCCTTATTAGTATGCTACAGTAAATCAATTCTCAACCCCCACTCCTAGTAGATTGTCTTGTCTGTGTGTCAAGGGTTGACTTTGGATCCAATCCAGTAACTGTCTAGGGCTGTCACGATTACAAATTTAAGTTGACAATTGTCACACAAATAATTGCGATTAACCATTTAATTGTCTTTTTTTTTTTTTAATTAATTTTATACTTAAATAAATAGCAGACATAGCTGATCTACAAGCTTACAACGCGTGTTATAGATCTGCTATTTCTTCTCTTTGAATTTTTATGAATGAACATTTTTCAATATGAACACGATTATGACAAAATAATTGCTATTTTACGATTATGTAATAATTGTGACAACCCTAACTCTGACTCTCTGTCGCGCTCTCTCTCTGTCTCTTTATCTCTCTGTCTCTATCTCTTTATCTCTCTTTCTCTGTCCTGTCTCTTTATATCTGTCTCTTTATCTCTCTGTCTCTGTCTGTCTGTCTGTCTGTCTCTTAGGCGTATTGGCGGTCGTGTGCGGCCCTGTTGGGTCAGGTTCTTGAGACGGCCTTCAAAGAAGACTTTACGGTGGAGCTGCTGTCCACGCCAGAGGTTCCCGGTAAGGAGACGATTGTGGTGCAGGTTCCGTACCGACTGTGTCTGTCACCTCTTTTACACGGCAACAGTCTCTAGAGAAAATGGCAAAATGAAATATCGGATGTGCCTTCCGTTTTAGACGGAAAAGGCGTTATCGTTGAAAGCGTAACAAAGTGAAAACCCCTTCCATAGTGGAAATCTTTGATAACGCTCCGCCGCCCGTCGCAAAACGTGTGACATCATCATGGCTCACGTCTGCTGACGTTGCGTATGTTATTACATTGGTCCAGAGCCCTAGGTGATGTTTGAGTTCCTAGGATGAGCAAGTGCTGCTCCCTCGCCCCGCTCATCCTACGAACACACATTTAGCGAGCCGCTACATTGGTGAATGTAAACAAACCATGTGATGGGAAGTAGAACGGAAGTGGTTCTACTACGCAGTAGAAAGGTGGACGCTTCCTTTGGCTGTGGGGCATCTGTAGTCCGTGAAGCTTGGCAAGCTCCCGCGTGCATCACAAAGGGGACGTTCAGTTGGCCAATCAGACGCAATGTAAACGTTTGTTTTCTCATGCCAACAAAGCACCTTCGAATTAGACACCAGTAGTCACTTTTGACCAATAGTTCCGCTTGATTTCCGCTCTCACTGCGATACAGATTGCTCCAATTTAACTGCAGCGGCGAATAAGGTATCTAGGTTTTTCTATCAACGCCACTACGCATGCCCGGTCTATCTGGCAGTGCGCCACCGCCACCTAGCCACCTGGCAATGCTGGCATGCACACTACAGCATGTTAAATCACTGACTCTTAGCGTATATGTGTAAACTTCGGGGGGAAAAAGTGAGTACGCAACGGGACGTTGCCGTTTTCTCTACAGACCGCTGCCGTGTAAAGGTGGCCTCAATGAGTCGGTGTTGGTGTGAAATGTCCTTGTCCTTTCTGTCTGTCTCTGCAGTGACCTCAGGAGCATTCTGCTGCGATGTGGTGATGGACCCACAGCTGGACTCATGGAGTCCGTCTGAGGTGCGTGTGCGAGACAGTGGTGGAAAGAGTAGCCACGTTGTTTTACTTAAAGTATCAATACTGCAATGTAGAAATACACTGTTGGCCTGGGCCATGGCTCAGTGGTCCAGGCACCTTGGCTGGTAATCCAATCTGGCAGTGTGCCGCGGGTTCGACTCCCGATCCCGACGGCCTTTACTGCATGTCTTCCCCCCATCTCTCTCCCCATTTCCTGCCAGCCTACTGTCTGTCCCTCCATAAAAAATATTAAAAAAATAAAGGCGAAAGCCACAAAAAAAGAAATACACTGTTACAAGTAAAATTACGGAGTGGAATATTTTCTTGAGTAAAAGTACAAAATAATTGCTATCAAAATGTACTTAATACCAAAAGTAGAAAGTACTCCTTATTATGCAGAATGTCCCATTTCACAACTTTTTCAAATGTATACAAATCATTTTAAAATGGCAGATCCACAAGCTCACAATGCCTCGCATCACAAACCGTTAGCGGGGGGGGGGGGGGTATGGTATCTGATTGGTTGTGCTTGTCCAACAGGACACGCTGCGCTCTCTGACCCGAGGCGCCCACCAGCTGATCCATCAGGACGTGGCCTGGGAGCCCCTGGAGGTGACACCCCCTGTGGCCATGGAGGTCTTCTCTCACAGCAGGTATACACCTTGCTAAGGGAAATGGGGTCAAAGAGATTCTACTGCAGGGGTCCTCAACTAGAAATGCTGAAGGTCCACTAATATTTTTTGAAAAAGACTAAGGTCCGGTCCCATGAGCACGGCGTGGCCAGCGGAGAGCAGGGCTCTATGCCTGTTTAGTACAGTCACACCAAGGCAAGCTTATAAGAAATGGATCATCATCCCCTCCCAACCAACCAATACCGGGGTGCAGAGTATGGAAATAAAATGTTTCACAAATATTCCCCTCCAAAAATTCACAGCAAATGAGAGGTATTGTGTTGAGGCACAAAGAACACTTTTATTTTGTCAAGTAAAAAAAAAAGAAGAAAAAACCTTTTTTTTTTTTTTTTTTGCGCCCAGGGTCCACAGAGAGGTGGTCCGCGGTCCGGTCGTGGTCCGCGGTCCGGTCGTGGACCGGACCGCGTTCTACTGTATATAACGGCCAAGCTACACCAGGCTTTTCTCGCGCGTTTACCCTAAGCCTGGTGTAGCCCGGCACTGAGTCCCATAGTAACAACCAACGCCCAGTGCCTCCGGCCATATTGGTGTGATGACGCAACTTCCTGTTACTTTAAAATCGTGAAATGTGGCGCATATCTTTGAATATATATTCTTTCAGAGCGAACGTTTTAACTCAAATCTTTGCTTCCGAGAGGTTCCTGGAACAACATATTTTCAGATGGGGGTCGGCGGCCAATTACATATATTTTTGGGGGTCCTTGACATGAAATATTGGAAACTACTGACATAGAAACAAAATTGTCATGATTTAGAAGACATTTTTTAAATGTCAGGCCTAAATGGGTTAACCCCTTGAGCTAAGGTTTGGGAAGCACTGGACTGTCCAGCAGCTGCTTGGACTGTGCTGTGAACCTTTCATCATCGTCAGTGTGTTCTCCTCTTCCTCAGGAGTCAACAGCTAGAGGTGGAGAAGATGGCAGCACAGAACCCCAAAGGCACTGTGTCACTGTACAGGTGAGGCGCACGCACGGTCGCATGCACAGACACGCGCACACACGCACGCACGCACGCACGCACAGACACACAGACACGCGCGTGACACACACACACACACACACACACACACACACACACACACACTGACAATTTAAGGACCTTTAACCCATGTAGGCCTGACCTCGAAATAAAAATTAAAAAAATCTTTAAATCCTCCAGTTTTCTGAAATAAATATTTTCACGATTTTTCAAAAATAGCAGACCTACAAGCTCGTAGCGCGCCACTCGGTGGCTATTTTTCAATAGCTACATTTTAACAATGTTTAAAACACCAAAAGGGGTTCCCGCCCCAAAATGGGTTAAGACCTTTTTAATGCCTTAACAAAAAGAAGAAGAATAAGACCATTGGTCCATCAAAAGTAATCAACAAAGGGTGGGGGGGGGGGGGTCCCCAGTTCAAATATGATTATTTGGTGGGGTCACGGCTTGAAAAGGTTGAGAACCACTGCACTAAAGCAAACTAGAGCCTCAGCTGCAATTGAAAAGGAGACCTTCTAGCAGTAGGGGGTGCTGTTGAGGCATCCCCCCCCCCCCCCCCCCCCCTTCAAACTACACCATGGATATGTTGAAGCAAGCATTCTGAGCACTGCTGCAGTCAGGACTCCACTGCACTGCGGTGTACAATTCACTTTAATTTGGTTCCATTCGATCCTCTGTATGTGTGTGTGTGGTTCTCCAACGTTTTCATGCCAAATTGACACACAATTATCCCGCAGACTCCCATTTTAGAGTGTACAAGAAATGGACCCCCAATATAAACTAGCCATATTGCTTTCTTGGGTTAAATCCTTTTTAGCATTGTATTTGATTAAACTGTACTCTTCTGTTGTTTGTTTTACTATTTAAAAAAAACCTTTTAAAATAGCCGATCTACAAGCTCACAACGTGTCGATTAGATTGGCTATTGAAACTATTTGAACCCATTCTGGAAGGGAACCCCTTTTGGTGTTTCAAGCATTCTGTTATACTTTAGCTATTGAAAAATAGCAGATCTACAAGCTCATAGCGCGCCACTCGGTGGCGCGCTATGAGCTTGTAGGTCTGCTATTTTTGAAAAATCGTAAAAATGCGGCACAAATCTTTGAATAGGTATATATTCTTTCAGAGCGAACGTTTTTTTTTTTTTTTCGACGTCAGGCCTAAATGGGTTCAAAGGTTTTTCAAAATATAGAAAATGGCAAATAAGAACCCAGCGATAGATTTCTCAACGGGCCTAAAAAATTAAGGCCGGGCCCTGGGTTCTGCATGAACGGCAACTCGAGGGTGAAGACAACTAGCTTTCTACCATCCTAACTGCATTTGACTGTGGGAGGGGTGGGGAAAATGGACAACAAATAATTCAAGGCCAACAAGTCTACTGGAAGCCCCCATAGGTCCCATGTTAGACCCAGAAATAAACACTCCTTGGGCTAAAAACAGCCATAGCCGTGGCTATGGCCGTTTTGAGTGTTTTTGTGCAAAACTAATGCTTGGAATGGATTCCGCATCATGAAAACCCCCTAGTTTGACACGTAACATGCTACTTAACAGTTTGACGGCCGCTAATTGTTTAATCCAGTGTTCCACCGTGCGTACAACGCTATACCCGACATTTGTTTAATGCGTTTAATTCGCCGTTTTAAAATAATTAAAAAGAAACTGCGGATTTATCCGGGACCTGATGACGAGGCCGTCACGTTATGATGACGAAACCGGAAATCAAGTCATCATCTGGGCTGCTAGGGCTTCTGGGAAATTGAGGCCAATGCAAGTGAACGAGAGGGGAGAGACAATCTTGGCTCGCTTTGCTCTTTGTCTGTGACCCGGATCAAGGAAGTGGCTTTTTTGTCGGCTCAGTAACCAATGCGGGAAGTGTTTACTAGCGGATTTTCACGGATCTAAAGCGCAAATTCTTCAGCGTATGCTGCAAAGGTAATAAAACAATCTCGGCAGCGTAGAATATTTGATTAAAATGTGGGTAAAGCATTTTATGGAGTCAAACTGTTAAAGACTGGTGAAATTTAGATTTCTTTTGCCATATACAGGATGTTAATGGCATTGTCACTTATTATGCTAATTGCTCAACGTGCGACTTTTAGCAACCAAGCAGAAATGTAATCCATTAGGCCTATAGTCTAACATTTCTATCATAAAAGTTTATACTAACCACCATTTCTGGGTTCATTCAATCTCCAGTAGACTTTAGTTGGAGAATGGAGAAAGAGTAGATCCGCAACACCGTTTTAAAAGCTCCCAAAATAATTTATAGTACAGTATATATAGAGTATACCTGCAGAATGCCGGTTAGGCAGAAACGTTGTATTGCTTTGTCATTCATAAATTATTTTGGGAGCTTTTAAAACCGTGTGCGGATCTCCTCTTTCCTTTCTCAAGTCATTTTTTTGGGATCCTGCACCCGTTGAAATATTTGGCTGTGCGCCAACATGTGTGTTGGGACGGGATTAAAGGCTGATTCAGGGTACGTGTTTTGGTGTGGATTTCTCCTTTAACCCATTTTGGGCGGGAACCCCTTTTGGTGTTAGCATTATGTTATGCTTTAGCTATTGAAAAATAGCAGATCTACAAGCTCATAGTGCGGCACAGAGTGCCACGCTATGAGCTTGTAGGTCTGCTATTTCTGAAAAATCGTGAAAATGTGTCTTTTAATATATTCTTTCAGAGCCAGTTTTTAACTCAAATCTTTGCTTCTGGGGGGTGCCTGGAACAACATATTTTCAGATGGGGGTCGGCGGCCAATTACATTATAATCTCCTTGACATGAAAATGTTTGAGAACAACTGACATAGAAACGTTTTTTCAGGATTTAGAAGACATTTGTAGATCGTTCCCAGGTCAAAATGGGTTAAGTAAAAAAGAAAAAAGAAAAATTCTTGCACTTTAGTAATGACATTGACCCAATGCTACCCAATGCTGGAATGCTGTGTAACTGTATGATTTCCTATGTGTACAGTATGTCCCCAATTTGTTCAAGTAGGTCATTTGGTATCTGGATTGAGTACTGTGTGGTCCCACAAGGGGCCCACCCCTACACCCCTTCCCCTAGATCTGCTTTTTTTGTTTTGTTTTATTTGTGCAGAAAAAGTTACAGATCCTATATTCAGTAATCATTGCTTCAGTAACAGGCGTCTCCCTGTCTCTCCGGATCAGATTCTAAAAATGTCTTCTACATCCTGACAGTTTTCTGAAAAAGCTATGTTTCTGTGTCAGTCGCGCTATGAGCTTGTAGATCTGCTATTTTTCAAAAGCTAAAGCATAACATAATGCTAACACCAAAAGGGGTTCCCGCCCAAAATGGGTTAATAAACAGAATTTTCAGGTGGGTTGACAATTTTGTCAATGTCAATAGATGGTTGGGTACGCATTCATCAGCGATAATGGGTTAATAAACAGAATTTTCAGGTGGGTTGACAATTTTGTCAATGTCAATAGATGGTTGGGTACGCATTCATCAGCGATCCAATTCCCAATGTTGCCTACTCATTTATTTGTGTCAGCAGTGAGCACATCTAATTTCATTTGTTTATCCTACATGAGTCCCCCCCCCCCCCCCCTGATTAATTTGGATAACATTGGTATCGTGACCTGAAAATGCATGTTAACCCATTTAGATTACCAAAATCAGATTCTACAAATGTCTTCTAAAATCAGTTTTTTGAAAAACGTATGTTTCTATGTCAGTGGTTCTCACGCTATTTCATGTCAAGGACCTCCAGAATTATGTGTGGCCGATGGATCGATAATAAGATTAAAGACGTTTGTTAACCACTGGGATTGAGTGATGGCTGCCGTGTGTGTCCTGAAGGACATCTTAACCCATTTGACCTGAGATCAGATTCTAAAAATGTCTTCTACATCCTGACAGTTTTCTGAAAAAAGCTATGTTTCTATGTCAGTCGTTCTTCGATTTTTCAAAAATAGCAGACCTACAAGCTCGTAGCGCGCCACTCGGTGGCGCGCTATGAGCTTGTAGGTCTGCTATTTTCCAATAGCTAAAGCATAACATAATGCTAACACCAAAAGGGGTTCCCGCCCAAAATGGGTTAAGATGTCCTGAAGGACATCTTAAGGACAGCCGGCTTTCCAGACCAGGACAACAACCCACAGGCTCTCTTGTTTGAGCAGGAGTCACCCGGGAGTTGTCCCTGGAAATAGTACAAAAGTCCTTCACTGTGAAGGACTTTACAGCCTTGGCCTTTTCTTCTAAGTCGCCGTCGAGCTTGAGGTGGTGAGAAGACATCCACTACGTGAGATGTCGGAGACATTAAATCAAACTAATTCATGTAATTGATCAAAATAAAAATAAATCATTATCGAACTGCCTCCCCCTGGTCAGCCGGGCCGCCTGATGGAGGGGAAAGGAACTGGTTGGAATAACGTGTTCCTTCCACACGCTACGTCCAACCGGGGAAACTTGGAAAGAAGCAGAATGCTCATGCATTGAAGGAAGCATGAGGTCAGTCCGTTGCTCTCCCCTGGTTGGCAGAGATAGTCTAGCGCCCATGATTACATTCGATAATATTGACACTGGGTGAAAAAATATAATATAAATAAAAATATCATTAATCAATGCCCTCTTTTGGACATTAGTGATTATATAGGTAATGGTGATTACCCGCACACTGCGTGTTATCCTTTTGACTGTACCACGTACTGTTATCAATCTTGTTAATATGCATTTAGATATTTCACACATTCATTGTATGAGACACGCCCCTTTCCTATACCAACCCATTGTAACTTCAAACTCCATTTTAACCATGATAGATTCATCGAAAACACCTGACCTTGGTTCTGGACTTCTGGTGACTGATACCATCCTTCTGAAGCGTTTTTTTAAATTTTATATAAAAAAAATATATATATGAAAAAAGTAATTGAATAAACACGGTCCCAACATATTAGAAGGACAATATCAGTCACCAGAAGTTACAACAGGTTTGTATATCAAATTTCTAAATACTGAATCGAGCAACTTAAAAACTGTTTGGGGTGAAACACAAAAGCCTATAGAGTAGACATCAAGATGAACCCAAACATGTTTGAAAGTTAAATTTCCCTTTTGTATAATCTAAATAACATTTTAACAAAACTAATGCTGCGTTCACACAGACAGATGCAAAGATAGAGTCTATGGGTCCTATTATGCGTGTCTTAAGTACCAGGTCTTATTACTTAACTTAAGACCTGGAGGCGTGATCAATGCCATTTGGCTATTCTGAGTGGCCAAACAGCATTGACTACGCCTCCAGGTCTTAAGTTAAGTCATAAGACCTGGTACTTAAGACACGCATAATAGGACCCTATATGTCTGTATGTATATTGTATATTGTCTATATGTCTGTATGTATATTGTATATTGTCTGTATGGTGGCTAGCACCAATCCAACAGAAGGTGGCAGGAAGCCTTACGGAGTATGCGTTGTGCATTGACGGGGTCATTTTGAACTGTTCTATTTTCTTTGTATTGCGTCATAACTGTTCTTGTTAAATGTATCAGACACGTGAATTCACCCTTTGTCAGCCTTCTGATTGGTCCCTGACTGACTAACCAGCAGGCTCTTTCCGCCCTGGTTCCGCCTTGTTTATATTGAATTTTCTAAAACATCTTTTTTGGAAAAAACTAAACAATGAAATGCCCAGTCACCATGCTGCACCTGTGATGTTCCTTTTTACTGACACCAAGTTTAATTAAAATAAGAATTGAGTGCACACAATATCAATATGAAGCAACTGCAAAACATTTCAATGGTAGTGGATGGAGAGAGAGGATTTTTGTCCAAACACGAAACGGCAACCAATGGGTGCGAAGAGGGGCAGAACCACGGGTGGGACTTGACAAAGGGTGAATTCCTGACGAATAAATAAGGCAGCCAACTGACAAATAATAATAGATACATTTCTGTGTATATTATGTAAACAATTTGTTAAAGGACCACTTCACGACTTTTCAACTTCTTCATATTTTTCCTCACTAATAATCATGATAAAATGGCACGATTTTTTTCTACTCGGTCTGTGTCTCATAGGAGGGCTGTGGGCAGTTTAGAAACCGTCCTTCAGTGACATCATTAGGCAGATTCTTTTTTTAAACAAGATTATGTTTTACAAAAATGTTTAGTTTTTCATTATTGTGAGAACGATGGCTTCCATTTTCGCAATGCAACTTTTCAGGAATAGAAAGCCTGCAGTTTCTATTAGCTTGTATTCCCTATCGATGATGTCACTGGAGGACGATTTCTGAACTGCCCACAGCCCTCCTATGAGACACAGACCGAGTAGAAATAAATTGCGCCATTTTTTCATGATTATTAGTGAGGACCTATTATATGAAGATAGGTTGAAAGGTGGTGAAGTGGTCCTTTAATCAAACTCTCAAAGGTCATTAATTAAACGTGCCCATATTTACTGTAACACATCAAAGAGGCTTTATTGGCATGAGAAAACATTGTCAAAGCAAAAATGGAACGGAACAATCAACAGAAAACGGCATTAAATGGGACGTAATTGATGTGTGAACTCTCTCTGTCCTGTCAACAGATGTGGTGACCACGTGCTGCTGAGTGGGGGCCCCCTGGTGACCAGGACAGGCCTATGCTCCCAATACGAGGTGACGGCCGTGCACAGCTTGGGGCCGGGCCCGTGGGGCCTTCAGCGCAGAGCCCAGGGCCTCTCTCTGCCTATACAGCTGCAGGTGAATGGAGTGTGTGTGTGTGTGTGTGTGTGTGTGTGTGTGTGTGTGTGTGTGTGTGTGTGTGTGTGTGTGTGTGTGTGTGTGTGTGTGTGTGTGTGTGTGTGTGTGTGTGTGTGTGTGTGTGTGTGTGTGTGTGTGTGTGTGTGTGTGTGTGTGTGTGTGTGTGTGGGGGGGGGGGGGGTGGGTGGGTGGCAGTTTTCATCCTTTTTTATATCAAGGCCCATTTATTCTGCATTTCAACCGGCAACCACCATTTGAAGATTTAGCCTCGCAGATCCAAAACAGAATATATTGTGTTGTCATTGGATAAGAGTTTGTCCACAATTCCATGTGTCTGTTGGTAGCCATTAGGAGAGACTACAGGCAAACGTTGATCAAAATAACGATTAGTTTACATTCTCTAACTGTGTAGACCTCTTATAAATTAAGTAATGCATACCTGTAACTCTTGAGAGCGTAAAATGAAACCAAATGGACCCGTTTCGTTTTACACTCTCAAGAGTCGACATATGGCAGATCGACACATTCTTGCGACAAAGTATGAATATGTCTTGACTGGTCTCAAACCTTTCTCTCCGGCATAGTGTCCAGTGGGGGGGTTGTAATGGCCACTGTCTTCTAACCCATTTGGGCCTGACGTCGAAATAAAAAAAACGTTCGCTCTGAAAGAATATATATTCAAAGATTTGTGCCGCATTTTTACGTTTTTTCAAAAATAGCAGACCTACGAGCTCGTAGCGCGCCACTCGGTGGCGCGCTACGAGCTTGTAGATCTGCTATTTTTCAATAGCTAAAGTTTAACATAATGCTTAGTTAAAACACCAAAAGGGGTTCCCGTCCAGAATGGGCTAAATAAGTCATTGTGTGTGCTTGAGTTATTATGTGTCCATAATTTATTGAAGGCAATGCAGATTGAGACGTGGGGGGGGTTAACTGACTGACTGACAGTCACGTTGTTCCGTTCCATTCTGTGTCCTTGCAGGCTCACCACACGGTGTGGCGAAAACTACGACCCAGATCAGCGAAGCTGGTAAGACACACACAGACACACACACACGCACGCACAGCTACACACGCACACCTACACACACACACACACACACATACACACACACACACACACGTACCTACACATGTGTGTGCACACACACACACACACACACACACACACACACACACACAAGCGTGTGTTTGTGTGAGGAACTATACTGAGGATGTTGAGCAGTTGGGACGAAAACAGTAAATATAATTTAATCTGACCCCTCCCCGAAAGGGCCTAGCAGTCCTGACCCCATATCCATCATTTATACATTATGGATAATTAGTATGGACTTGGACTGTTATTCGTCTCAACTGCTCGGCCGGCACTTTGCTATAAATGCTATTTATTTATCTTTATTTTATAAAGTGTGAAGAGAGGAGCGATCTTATCATCATCTCATTCCGGCCAATCAGAATTTGCATCCTCACCTTCCTCTTCAATGATGGTGTTACGCAATGTTTGTGTTTACACAAACGCTCAAAATTGTCCATTCATTGTCAATGGGGTTTAATGTTTGTGTAGGACACAGTTTGTGTTAGCACATACACCCAAAGCTGGACATATCGCCCCTTAAAAAAATAGGTATTTATTTACTTACATCTTCAAGACGAAAATAGCTGCCATTTTGACGTTTAATTTTAGATTTTTAAACCCTAATCTTAAAGCCTAATCTAAAACTAGCTGATCAGGTCTAACTAAGGCATAATAACTCCAAACCCAACCCTGTAACCTTAACCTCTAAATCTAATCCTCACCCCAATAACCTGAATCGTGTTCCTAATGGTATAGAGTATTATAGATGTAACTCCTAAAACAATCATTTCTCCTGTGAGAAATGATTGTTTTTTGTTATTTTTTCATGTGTGGTGTGGGCACATTTGGCCCGGGCAAGTGCACTTGTGCACACACGTGCATGCTGGCACGCACAGACGCACACGCACACGTACGCGCACACACACACACACACACACACACACACACACACACACACACACACACACACACACACACACACACACACACAGCTCCCACAGTGAGGCCATCTGGGCGAAGTGTTACGGGGCATCTGAAATATTGGAGCGCTTAACCTGCTCTGATGGCGAGTCACGGAGCGCTAGAGATAAGATCTGTCTTTTTATACTATGTCGCCACCGGCAGCACAGAGTGTAGGTGTTAATTTTGACAGCAAAATTCTCATTTAGTCTTATGCTGCGGTCACACAGGCAGATGCAAAAGATACAAAGATGCAAATCTACATATTTGTAGCTTTGTATCTTAAGTTGAAACCAGCTCAACGTTTTCGTAGCTTCTGCTTCAGCTACAAACGTCGGAGGCATCTTTGCATCTTCATGTCACTGACTTCCAATGACAATGAATCTAGACTGTATATTTGCATCTGCATGTGTGAACGCACTATGAGTCTTTTGATTAACGCCATTTCGTTTATCGTCCTATTTTAGTCTAGTCTTAGTTTACTAAATATCTAAGTATTTTAGTCTTACCGGTAGTCTAGACTTAGTCTTTTTGTCTAATATATAGTCAAATAAATGTTTGGTCTGTCTTTTGAATAAAACACCATTTAGTTTTAGTCCTGTTTTAGTCATCTGAAATTGTTTAGTCTAGTCTTAGTCGACTACATATCAAAATCTTAGTCTTTTTGTCTTAGTCAACAAAGTGTGTGTGCGTGTGTGTGTGTGTGTGAGTGTGCGCGTGTGCGCACACGCGATGATGAAGCTTATAGTCGAGAGAAAAGAAACAATGCTGTCAACAGAGCTCTGAGGGTAAACCACAGTTTTCTGAACTTGTCCTATCAAAGTACGAGCCAGCCATTAACCATTCATCAAAGAAAGTGGTATTTTTATCGGATTCGCACTTGTCTGGACATGATTCACTCCCCAAAACTGATGAAAGGCCGTCTTTAAGTCCGTCCCAAACCAAACGTCTTTGCCGGCTCCGCGCGGCGAGCTCAAAGAGGGAGCGCACATCCATCTCGTTCTTTAAACTAGGCTAGCAGTTAATTTTGGATGAGCCGTCGAGGCAAAGTGTCTGTTTCAGTGGTCCTCGCGTCACGCAGGGTGGGGTAATAAGATGTACATCCATTAACCCATTTTGACCTGAGATCAGATTCTAAAAATGTCTTCTACATCCTGACAGTTTTCTGAAAAAGCTATGTTTCTATCTCAGTGGTTCTTCGATTTTTCAAAAATAGCAGACCTACAAGCTCGTAGCGCGCCACTCGGTGGCGCGCTATGAGCTTGTAGATCTGCTATTTTTCAATAGCTAAATTATAACATAATGTTTAAAACACCAAAAGGGATTACCGCCCAAAATGGATTAATAGGCACAGCTGCTTACATCATGGTCTGGATGTGGCCTACATCTCTGGTGCGGTTCTGCCAGTCAATTCGCCTGTTATGTCACAGCTATGTTATGCCCTAAAGCGTCGGGTATAGGTTCGGGTTTGGGCAGAGAGCGCACTGCATCAACTTATTTATTAGCACGGCGCGTTTCGCCGTGAGCTTCGTCAGGAGCTCACGGTGAAACGCGCCATGCTAATAAATAAGTTGTTGCAGTAAGTTGTCCCGTCTCTGTTCCCTGGAGTGCAGTTCCTTTTTCTCTTTTTGATGTCTATGCCTGCTAACTAGACTTGCACCTCCCACGGGTCTTTTTGGATGTGCAGGAGTCCCCTTTTTTGTCTTATATAACTTTTTTTTTTGCCATTTAGGTGCCATGTGATTCATTACACTTTTTGAGTGGTGCAACCACTCCAAGGAACAGCAATGTCCATGTTCAACTATGTTTGTTTGTGTGTGACCAGTACCAATGAGCACCAAAAGTGGCGCTGTTGTGCCAGAAACAGAGAGAGATCGTGTTAAACCAATAGGAACTGAAATTGGAACGATACAGAGAAGAAATTGGAACGATACAAATTGGAACGATACAGAGAAGAAATTGGAACGATACAAATTGGAACGATACAGAGAACCAATAGAGGGGAGTTGCACCACTCAGTTCACGCGGGTGTGATTTTCTTTTTTTTAATTTCATGAACACAATCCATGCTAGCCCTCTATAGCGTGTGAAAACGTGTACGTCACCAAGAGGGGGGCGGCGTCTGAAAAGCTAGGGACGGCCCTCTCGTGGGCATTAAATTCTAGCCCACATCACTCAGAATAGAGTGACGGTGGTATGTTTTTGTAAATATTGAGCTCGTTCTTGGCAACAACATAGTGAACCAACACCAGGATGGATAGAAAGAACGTCGGGCCAAAATACATTACAAGGACAAGGAAAATGTTGTGAACAAACACGGCTGTGCTTAGATACTTTGTTGAACGTTATGTCTCTGCGCCGATCCAAGCCATTCTACGTCTTTTTGTAAACTCGTCAATCTGGGTTCCTTGATACTGTCTCCATGCTGGAAAGCTGAAAATCTAATTCCGTTTTCTGGCTCATTCCCTCGACGTGACCTGCTGTGGCACTTATTTACTGAGCAAGTCTGCACCATTGTGAGGTCAGTTTAAAAAAAAGAACGTATACAAGCACACCTGATGGTCGCTCAATGTAAACAAACCAGACAAGCCAGCAAGTATGGCGGCCGCTACCACGTGACAAATATGTTGACGCCCTCTCCAGGAGATTTTGTTACACCCTATGGGGAAAAAGTGGCGCCAGTGCCAGAAGTGCGTGAAAACCCACAGAAGAAGATGGTCTCCCTGACTAACCACGTGGTGTAGCCCCCCATACAGCTGTTGTTGTTGCTGCTGTTGGAGGGGCAGCATCTGCTGGGCGGCAGCATTAGCTTATTAGCTTGTTTTCATGTTTTATAAGGTCAAACCGGCAAACCCACAAACCTGCGGCCAAATAGTCACGGGTGAAAAGGTTTGAGAACCACTGGTCTAGAAGTCTTGGAATCGGTCTTAACCCATTTTGGGCGGGAACCCCTTTTGGTGTTTTAAACATTATGTTTTAATTTAGCTATTGGAAAATAGCAGATCTACAAACTTACGAGCTTGTAGGTCTGTTATTTTTGAAAAATCGTGAAAATGTGCCTCAAATGTGGAATATATTTTTTCAGAACGAACGTTTTTAACTCAAATCTTTGCTTCTGGAGGGTCCCTGGAACAACATATTTTCAGATGGGGGTCGGAGGCCAATTACAGATCATTTTTGGGGTCCTTGACATGAAATATTGACTGATATAGGCCTAGAAACATAGGTATTTCAGAAAACTGTCAGGATTTAGAAGACATTTTTTTCAGGCCTAAATGGGTTAATGGGTTAATAGTGGCGAATCTACACACTTATTTGTACATATAGTAGTGCAGACTGCAGAGAGCCAATGTGTTTCCCTTCTGAGCAAGCATTTGGCAACCGTGGCAAGGAAAAACTCCCCTTTTACAGGAAGAAACCTCCAGCAGACTGTAGGGCCATCTGCCTAGACCATATCGGAGAGAGAAAGAGGGAGAGAGAGAAATGGACAGCAACAATAACTACTGTGTAAATAGAAAGGTGCAATTCAGGGAAATTGCAAGTGTGGTTGCGCTGATGCGAGGAATATGCTGGGGAAAATCTGCTTGTTCTTGCATTCGTTCTTCACGTGGGAAGTCATTTGCACACTTGTAATTCATGGGTTTATCCCAGACAGTTCTGTTCTTGATGAATTCTGTCTTGCCATTAGATAATAATCCTGTCTGGTTGGACGTTATAATTTGTCCAATCAGTAAAGGGACAGAAAATGGACTTTTGGCATTACAGAAAAGGTTACAAATGATGTCCATTGAAGTTGAACTAAATTAACTTTTTTTGTTCATTGAGTTCAATGGACATCATTTGTAACCGTAAAAAAACAGGTTCACTTAAGTTAAGTTCAGCTGGCATAAAAGTTCTCGGACCTAGAACAATGGTTTGATGCCTACAGCAACCGCATTAACCCCTTTTTGGGCGTGAACCCCTTTTGGTGTTTTAAACATTGTTATAATTTAGCTATTCAAAAATAGCAGATCTACAAACTCATAGCGCGCCACGAGCTTGTAGGTCTGCTATTTTTGAAAAATTGTGAAAATATTTATTTCAGAAAACTGGAGGATTTAGATTTTTTTTTTACAGGCCTAAATGGGTTAATAACAGTCCTTAGCTGTATGCTAATGATCAACGTTAATCGTTAAATGGTAAATGGATGCATTTTTATAGCATCTTTGTCGCAAGTGCTTTACAGCGTGTGTTACAGTCACCCATTCACACGCACATTCTCAGGAAACCATACAAGGCACCAACCTGCTAATCGAGCGCAATTAGGGGTTCAGTAGCTTGTAACCAACGGGGAGCCCGGGATCGAACCGTAAACCTTCCGTTTCCCAAGCGCCCACTCTACCTCCTGAGCCACTGCGGGGTCCCTACGTAGCTGGCTATTGTATACAGTCTTGGTGCACTCTTAGAGTAACAGAGCTACAGTAACAACAACTAATTGGGTAATGTCATTAGTTAATGTTAGTGACGTTGATCTCTGTGACCATCTGTGTGAACTCGCCATCTATCTTATCTATCTATAAATGCACCATGACTCTGTCTGTATGTTTGTGATCCACGTAACTCGAGAACCGTTCGCCCCGTCGACTTCAAATTCGACACAAGGGTACAACGGATATTGCATAGGTGGGGCATGGATCTCCAACTTCCACGGGCTCCACTCTAGTAACCTAAAAACAATTGTCTCCTGTGGTTTGCATTCAGAGTGTATGAATGTTGAAAATGCTGCATTGGTAGTGAACAGTATTTTGCGGCGTCTGTGGAGAATTAGCCTACATAATCTTTGTGGGGTCCTGACCTTGACCTATATATACTTTTTGAGGGGCGCTGGCACCTCTTATACCCAGCTATGTCTGTTTGTGTGAACACACACACACAATGATTTGATTGGCTTGATCACCCCATAGCGATGATTTGATTGGCTGAGCAAAGTACATATTGAGGATAACGGTGAGGGTAGGAAAGTGAAGACGCCAAAAGTGATTGGTCGGAATGACATGTGTGATGATTTGATTGGCTGAGCACGGAATGTGACGTATGATGATGTATGAAGATAAGAGGGCCCCTCACTTCACACAAGTGTGATTTCTTTTTTTTCTTTTTGAGAACCACTGGTTTAAACAACATCATGAAACAAGCCCAAATAAGCAACTATACTTTACAAACAAGCCCCAAAGAAACACAATCCGCAAACTACCAACCCATTTTGGGTAGGAACCTCTTTTGGTGTTAGCATTATGTTATGCTTTAGCTATTGAAAAATAGCAGATCTACAAGCTCGTAGCGCGCCACCGAGTGGCGCGCTACGAGCTTGTAGGTCTGCTATTTTTGAAAAATGACTGACAACTGACAAACAGCTTTTTCAGAAAACTGTCAGGATGTAGAAGACATTTTTAGAATCTGATCTCAGGTCAAAAATGGGTTAAAGCAACTTTACAGAAAACAACAAAACGAGCCCAAAATCTTTTCTAATAAGCAGACATGTCAGCACTGCCACTGCAGCAGCTGCCTGCAGAGAATCAGTGCAGCTGGAATTGGAGGTCAAAGTCGAGGTCAAAGTCGAAAGGACAAACGGACCATATGTTACAGTTTAGTGTTTTAGCTGACACTCTTGTCCAGGGCGACATAAAAAGGACGAGGTCAAAGTAAATGTCAAGAATCCTCTCCTGGCCCATTTAGGCCTGACGTCGAAATAAAAAAAAAAGTCTTCTGAAAGAATATATATTCAAAGATTTGTGCCGCATTTTCACGATTTTTCAAAAATAGCAGACCTACAAGCTCATAGCGCGCCACTCGGTGGCGCGCTATGAGCTTGTAGATCTGCTATTTTTCAATAGCTAAAGTATAACATAATGCTTAGTTAAAACACCAAAAGGGGTTCCCGTCCAGAATGGGCTAGTCGACAAACAACATTAAATGGCCACATAGAATTCAGTGCAAAGATAATATTCTTTTTTTTTCTTTTAAGTAACTAGGATACCAGGTTTTAACATTTAGGGTTAGGCATGGTTTTACTGAGGTTAGGGTTTGGTTACCTAACCCTTAACCTCAGTAAAACTATTACTAATCTCTCAAGTACAGATTTGAGTTGCAGTTTAGGTTGCTGTTTTTTGTTGTTTGTTTTTTGCCGATGGGTTCTCAGATTGCCCTAAACCTGAATACTCAATACTTTAACAGTTAGCAGAAAACGAGCACAGGAAAGTACAGTTCAATTCAAGGTAGAGGACCTAACCCTAACCTCAGTAAAACTATCCCTAAACCCAACCCTTAACCTCACTGGAACTATGCCTATTTTAACTGTGGTGGAAAAAGCACTAACGTGTGAAGAATGCAACGCAGCTAAACGGTCAAAGCTTAGCATAGCATATGTGTCAAGTTAGACGAATGTCAACCCTTGACTTCCGGTCGGTGGACTTCAAAATAAGATTATTTTTGAATTATAATTGTATTATTATAAATATTATTCTCTGGTATTGGTATTCGGTATCGTAATCGGCTAATACAGACATTGTGGTATTGGGATCGGATCGGGAACTAAACATCCCTAGTTACTTTAATTCCACCACTGATTTTTAATCCTTTCCACAGATTGAGGTGCCCACGCCCACTGAAGAAGCTCCACCCACGCCAACCGAGGAAACTCCTCCCCCACCCAGCCCGTAATGACCTACGTATAAACCTTCTACAAACAAACACACACCCCTGCTATCTCCAATAAACGTGTAAATTATGTGACAAACGACTAGACATTGTTCTCTGAATTGTGTGTGTGTGTGTGTGTGTGTGTGTGTGTGTGTGTGTGTGTGTGTGTGTGTGTGTGTGTGTGTGTGTGTGTGTGTGTGTGTGTGTGTGTGTGTGTGTGTGTGTGTGTGTGTGTGTGTGTGTGTGTGTGTGTGTGTGTGTGTGTGTGTGTGTGTGTGTGCCAAATGTCCACACACACACAAGTATAGTAGAATTTGAGAAATTGACATTGTGTGATTTGCTGATTTACGCTGTTGTGTACACAGAAAATAGCAGATCTACAGTACTCTACAGTACAAGCTTGTGAGCTTGTGGATCTGCCATTTCCAGCTTCAGAATTACGGGGAAAAAAAGGCCAAACATTCGATTCATAAAACTGTCGTCCCAAAATGTTGATATCCTCACAAGTATTGTAATACAAACGTGTGTGTGTGTGTGTGAGAGAGAGACAGGGGGAGAGGTAATGAACGAGGGAGTGGGAGAGAGGGAGAGACTGAAAATGGAAACACGCATGCATGTGTTCTTGTGTGTATATTGTGCAGTCAGCAGGTTTGGAAGGGGAGACAAAGGCGGAGTGCGTGTGCGTGCTGCCGTGCGCACACAGGCCAGCTGTCGTGCCGATCACTTCCAGACAGGTGTGGCGGACCCCTGGGCAGTGTGTGCACGCTCCGGGGCACAGTGTGTTTGTGTGTGAGTGAGTGACTTTGAGAAAGTGTCTGAGCCTAAGAATTCTACTGATGTCACTTTCTTCAGCCATGGCCCCACTTTTGTTTTGGTTTGACTTTTAATAGACAGACACAACACTCTCAGTCCTAGTTTCCCGTTCGGCTTATTGTCTACGATAACATCCTTTAATAACAGGATAGTTTGAAGGATTAACCGGAGCGATTCTAACGGCTTTTGGCTCAACCTCTTAAGCCATGCTTTCTCGTACCACAAAAAAAAGTGGAGAGGCACAATTCCAATGCAAAAACAATAGAGTGACTGTATAATGCAAAAATAGTTTAAATGCCTTAACTTTTTTTCAAAAAGAATTACATTTCAAATCTCAGGGGTTCTCAACCTGTGGGTCGTGACCCCTCGGGGGGTCCCCAAATTATTTCCAAGAAAAACGGAAACGTTTTTTTTTGTTTTTGTTTTTTGCAACTGAATGGCTGGAAATTTAAATCCCACGATTTTGTAACCCATTTTTCACCCCTGTGTCAATTATCTAATGTGATCCTGGGCTATACACACCCTCCGCCAACCTAGTCCCCATATATGGGGGACATGGGGAGAGCAACGGACTTGAACTCATGCTTCCTTCATGCCTGAGTGTCCAAGTTGCTCCCCTGTTCTATCTTATCATGAATTCCGATACGGCAGCCCTGTCCAGTGATTCATCGGTGATTCAAGGCCGACTGGACCGAGAGAGAAAAAAAAGCCGCTGCCAGGCAGAGGCGTATCTACAATAAGGCGAGGGCAGGCGTCCGCCTGTCCAAATCCATTTCTGGCCTGGCCAAAATCCATACAATGAGAAAAAAAGAGGACAAAAACAAGACGTGAGAACTATTAATGGACAGCTGATTGGCCGTTGCGGTAGAGCGCGACCCTCAATCACCATTGGAATGTAAATGCAAGCCTTTCAGCCTTTGTATACTACTCGTCTGGCAGGTATATCTCTTTGAAAACCTTTAGTGCTACGATTGTGCGCTGGGAGACGACAATTAACACATCTTGCCTGTCCAAAATATAATTCTTGCCTGCCCAAAATGTAATTCCTGGAAACGCCACTGCTGCCAGGTTTAAACCTTTTATGTCCAAAACGTTTCAGGAAATGGAGAATAACCTGTGTTACGGTCTCCAGGAATTACTACGGAGTACGGACCCCCAGCACAATCGTGTTCAAGCATAGTGCGAGGAGCCAATCTGCTGCCCACCAATAGTTTTCGGGTTTGGTGGGGTTTTTTGTGTGTTTTTTTTGTTTCAGTGTGTTTTTCAAAGGGAGTTCGGGAGACAGCTGCCTCCATGGTAGATACTCCTCTGGTTACAATGGATCCAATGTTGTCATTATTTAGTCACGAGCTCATGTTAAAGCTGCACTATGTGACTTTCCTCTTCTGGATTTGAACCCGGTTTTCGTGCATAAGTGTTTTTTACCATTGAGCCTGCCTGCTTGCCCGTGGGATAAATTGACACAATCTAAATGTCTCATAGAGCAGGGGTTCTCAACCCGTGGGTCGCCAAATTATTTTAGGGGGTCCCCAAATTATTAAAAAAAAAATAATAATAATAAATACATTTTATTTTCACGATTTTTCAAAAATAGCAGACCTACAAGCTCGTAGCGCGCCACTCGGTGGCGCGCTATGAGCTTGTAGATCTGCTATTTTTCAATAGCTAAATTATAACAATGCTTAAAACACCAAAAGGGGTTCGCGCCCAAAATGGGTTAAGGTTATTGTAGCAGTCAATTTATATCGGGGGTCAGGAGGGGGCGGGGCGGGGGTCCCGAGATATTGCCAAAGCATTTCCGGGGGTCCCCGGACAAAAACGTTGAGAACCCCTGTCATAGAGCTTGGGTGACAAAATACAACCACCCCAGAGATTTTCCCCACCCCAAAGATATCATGCCTTGGAACAGAAAAGTTAGCCATGCCGCAGCTGTTGCCCCCCCCCCCCCCCCCCCCCCATTCCCATGCCCCCATTCCCCCACAACACAACACACACACACACACACACCCCCCACATACTGTAACAGTGACAATGTGTGAGACACACCCTGCGGGGACACATGTGGCCCGGTGTGACAGTACACATTGAGATGTTTGACACAGAGCCATGAATTCTACTTTTCTATAACACCACCATGTATGCCAGTGGTTCTCAAAAGTGAGGCGCGGGGGACCCCCCCCAGGGTTCCTTGTAGGGTAGAGGGTCCCCAGGGAAATTATTTAATATAGCGTCAAAGACCTTTAGACCTTGTATAGGCTACTTGAAAATAGCATGCGAGTTGCTATTTTCCAAAACGAAACCAAAAAGGGGGACATTTTCAGTTTTTCTCCCCACTTTAGTCGTTTATCATGCCATTTCAATTCCTCCCCACACATTTCTGTGTTTTCAACGCTGGTGTATCCTATACCGACTCACCTGCCAGTGAGGTGTCTCCACCGGGAGGACGTATAGAGCCTACTCGTCGTCCTCCCACACAACACTCCCTACTGACAGGTGCCGCCCCAGCCCATGTATTCCATCCCCACACGGCTTCTCTCCCCAGAACATGGGCCAAATATGGGCTATATGCACACACGCCATTTTGGAAAGAACTGCGGCCCCTTCCCTACTTCCTTCACAGGTGTTCCCGATGATACTGATGAAGGCTCTGTTCCATTCTGGTCAAACAGAGTCAGGGTGCCGTTATTGGGCATGTTGCCTCACTGGAAACACTCTGCTACACCTGTGGGTCAAGGTGTCATTGAGTGGGTTCCAAATGGCCCTGTATCTGTATGGGTTTGTAACTCAGAGTGTACACATTTATATCATATTTCGGGGTTCGCAGCAACATTTTTAAGAGTTTACTTTCACCATTAGAAGTCAGCCCTCGTGAAAGAATGATTCTTCACGTCATGGCCGTTATCTCCAGATGTATAATTCTGTACAAACAAAAAATAGAGGAACGAGAGGGCAAGCTAGTTCTCCGAGAGCAGCTGTGGGGGAGCAGAGATGTGCTGCAGCAGCAGCAGCAGGCAGAGTTCTGCGTGGGGCTTGGGGCGGTCCACATGCACCCTGCTCTGGAGTGTCTCCGGGAAGGAGGACGCCGTCAGAGACATCCTGGCAGATGTGAGAGGAGGGCTGTTTGTAAATGTGTTGTTTTGTTTGGCATCGTGGTACTACTTGTACGTTCTGTGCATTCATTCTGGGAATATTTATTTAGCAGACTGTACTGTCGTTATCCCCCTTGGTTTAAAATTTAGAAGCTTGGCATCTCTTATCATCATTATGCTGATAAGAGCCCCTTAAAAAAGACCGCAACGCCTGGGCCATGGCTCAGTGGTCCAGGCACCTTGACTGGTAATCCAGTCTGGCAGTGTGCCGCGGGTTCGACTCCCGATCCCGACGGCCTTTACTGCATGTCTTCCCCCATCTCTCTCCCCATTTCCTGTCAGCCTACTGTCTGTCCCTCCATAAAAAATATAAAATAAAGGCGAAAGCCACAAAACAAAAAAAAAGATAGCAATAACTCCCTGACACCTTCTTGGAAACATCTCTTAGTGGCATTAAGTCAACTTTTTAAGTGTCAATGAGAGTAAAACCAAAGTCAAACTTCGGTTTGGACTTCGGAACCAACATCAAACACATCCTGCATTATTGGGGTCACAAAATCTTTTCAAACGGGGGTCTGCGACCTACCATCAATTTGAGGGTGATTTGAGGAGGGGGCTCCTTGTCTTAACAATGACGACCATTGACTGTAATAAGACCTCAGCCAAGCAATACAGAGATTCCCTTGTTTTTTTTTGCAAAACAAAAACGGGGGGAATCCTTTGAAACTCCCATGTGTAGACCACCAAGGCGTCAATTATCGACCAATAAAGCGTTGCAGTCAGAGAGAAACCTCTTATCGCCATATTCTAACTTTTTGCGTTTATTCGACAAGTTCGAAACGTGGTGCTTGTCGATCTTCTATACTTTTGCTATTATTTGTTTTATTGAAATCCTGAAAAGACGTATAGGTTTCCACCCGACCGAGACTAGCACGTGTTTACATAGCTATTGTTGTGTGTAGCCCTATAAATGCAATGTGGGTGTCCTGCATTGCATGTCACCTATTCACTACTACAGGAAACGTTAAAACAATGGCCCCTATTGTTTAATTGTTTCACGGGTTAAGAAGAGCGTCCTAAACTAATGAGGCCTATATAACCTCATCTGTCCTCTTGTCTTTACCCGGAAGAATCTCCCTTGTTTGTTCCAAATCACTGTAACGATACGTCAGTGATTCCCAAAGTGGGTTCTGGGGACAAGCCAGGGTTAGTCCTTGAAGGGGTTCCAGGGGGGTCCCCTGTAAGAAATGTTAATATATATCACAGTCAGTCAGTAAACAACTTTAAGTATCGGCGGTTTGAAAAATAGATGATCTACAAGCTTACGCAGTGTCGTATTGTCGTGATGTGAACTTGTAGATCTGCTATTTAAAATAATATAATCTTGACAAAATTTGCAAAATAAAATGGAATATTTTTTTTTAAACAAGCCAAATATTGTATGGGGGTCCCTGTCTCAAAAAATGCATGTCTGAAGGACGCCAAACCAAAATAAGTGTTACTCTTATGTAGGTCTTCCTGTACACAAGATGTAACAATAAAGTAGCCTACGACCTTGAACCTTGTTAATTTGGGTGGTCTCCCCCACCCACCGCTTTTTCCCCTCACTATGTTTTTTCCCCCTTTTTACCTCTATGATGATTTCCATATTTGTACGTCTCTAAATGTTATGATGAATTGAACATGGTGGACCCATATTGTAACCAAGTGTAACGCTTTATGGTGGCGTCCAGAGTTAACAGTTTTGTATTGAGTTGTGCTTGAAATGTACTGTGTAATTCTCCATGAATCTGTTGATACATCTTTCAATCAATCAATCAATCAGTCTTTGTCTATGACATGAACAAACATTTGTTTTGGGGCAGCGGTGGCCTAAGGGTTAGAGGAGCACCCTTTTTGCCGAAAGGTTGCCGGTTCGATTCCCCGGACATGCATGAAAAATCTGGGTGGGGAAGTGATTGTCATCACTCACCCAACCCCGCTGAAGTGCCCTTGAGCAAGGCACTGAACCCCCAACTGCTCCCCCTGGAGCTGCTTAGTGGCCAACAGTATAAGACGGTTGTACTGGTCAGCTCCCAGGTTTTAGTGTGAGTGTGTGTGTGTGTGTGTGTGTGTGTGTGTGTGTGTGTGTGTGTGTGTGTGTGTGTGTGTGTTTATGTGCAGGGCGTTGCTGAAAATGAGCACCTGTGCTCAGCTACTTCCCTGGGTAAATAAAGAATAAAATAAAAATAAATCCTCATTCCGCCTCCAGGAGCCCCAGTTATTTCTTTGTTTTAATAGGAGGAGTCCTCCTAATCAAAGAAATAACTGGGGTTGGCCGCTGGCTTGCTGCACTAGTAGAGGAGATCCGTGCCAGAGCAGCCAACCCCCTGGGCCAAAGCCATTTAATTTGCCCAGTTGGCCTGCGCCTTCCTCCGGCCACAAGGTCTGTTTGTTGCTGCGCGGCGCGTCGCTCCGTGGCGCATGGGTGTCACACTCCGACTCCCACCCCACCCCCCACCCTCTAAAAAAAAGAACAAATCTACAAGCCACAACCGCCTGAACAGCGATGCGTTTTATTGCGTTGTTGGCTTGTACATCTGCTCTTTTTTTTTATAGCTAGTAGTGATTATGGAAGTCCCTCCTCTCTCTCCGCCTCTTTGCCCAGCCCTCCTCCTCCCTCCCCGGCGCAGGACGGATGAACAGAAACGCATCAATCGGCCGGGTGGTGGTGGTGTGGTGGTGTGTGATAGTAAACGTTGTGCTGTGCTGGGAGTCCCGTTCGTTGTGTGTGTGTATGTGTGTGTGTGCGTGTTATCGATCGACCGTCTCTCTCTGGAGGAAGAAAACGTTTTTGATCCGATCAAGCCCTCCGATCCCTGCCGGCTTCTTGATCACCGCCCCAGGGCTGAGTGATCCGGGACCGGTGCAGCATTTTTTTTTTATTATCGTATTTTTGCCATTGTGTGTTGGTGGGGAATCCTTAATACTAATTTGAGAGGAGGAGGAGTTGTGGAACAAGTGGCTCTGCTGAACCCAGAGCGGACACCCCCCCCCCCCCCCCCCCACACCACCACCAGCAGCAAGGCAAGGCTCTCTCTTTCTCTCTCTGTCCGAGGACAGGAGGACTTTGACTTTATTGTTCCCGTGGAGGAGAATGGAGAGGAGGACCGCGTCACTCTCTCTGTACCCCGTGCTTATTCTACTGATGCAATGTAAGTGTACCTCACTCTCACAGCATGGCGTTTATGGTATGGATGGGAGGGGGCGGGGGTCATTGTCATTCTCATTCTAGCCCCTTTCGGGAGCCTTGGTTACCTTTCTCTATGCGGGACGCCGGTACCAACGTCCCAAATACAGAAACGGTAACCTAGGGTTCCCAGTTAGGGGCTAGCGGGTCATTCATACTACTGTTTGTGTGTAGTGCTAGAGATTATTGAAAATGTGCAATCCACAGGACAGTGTGGTCACTATAATGTCCAGTGCCCTTATTAGCCTATAGATCCGTTCCGTGGCCAGTGCTTGTCAACACTTCAATACCGCAGTTGTTTAAAATGAATGACAGTAGTAGTTTATCTTGTATACAGTAGCCCGTGAACGTGGTTGTTTTATTTTATAAAGCATTTATCTAGGCAGGATACTACAGCTACTAGCCATGGATGTTTCAAAGCATAACAAAGTATATTATGTTGGTGGATCATGGATGTTTTGTGGACATTTCAGCATAATTAAAAAACAAAACAAAAAAAACAACTTTGTTTAAATAGTTCATGGCATTTTTATTTTAATGTGTATATACAATTCGTTGATGTTTCAATGCATTTGTCCATACATCTGAGGATATTTCAAAATGTGTGTTTTCATATTAGTAGTCGTATTAGTAGTCAAGGATATTTAGTAGGCCTATTTTGTTTTCACATAGTCCTGCCCTAAAGTAACCATTCATGGATGTTGTCATTACTGGGACTCTGGGAGAGGCTAACACAATTCTGTTTGGAACTGAAACAGATCCCTGACTTTCCGTTAGAATCCAACAAATCATACGAGTGGGAAGTGACGGCGGTGAATCCAGGCTGGGTTCCTGAAGTTGTTTGTCTAGGCTGGGGTGTCATGGGTGTGGTGTGGGCACCCATGGGGTGTGGGCAGGCACCAGGCCTGGGCAGTGCGTGGGTGGGCACTGCATGGGCACTAGAGCAGGCGTGGGCACTGGGCACTGGCATTGGTGGAAAGAAGTACTCTAGACTAAAAGTCCTGTATTCAAATTTTCAAAATGTATGCAATTTAAATATGCTTGAGCAATGAAAGTAATGGTACTATGCAGCATGCCCAATAACATATAACAATGCTTTGAAAATGGCAGATCTACAAGCTCACAACGCGTTGCTTAGGGTATGTATTCAAATTGCCTAAGTACATGGGGTCAGTGGTTAATGTATGTTTTGTAATAATAATCAAAATCTACAAAGTAACAAGTTTTCAAATAATTGTAGTATCTATCTATCTATATATCTATATATATATCTATATATCTATATATCTATATATATATATATATCTATATATATATATATATATATATATATATATATATATATACACATACACTGTATATATAGGCCTATAATATTTGCCTCTGAGATGTAGTGTAATAGAAGTATAATGTATTGAATAAACATTTGAAGGTTTTCAGAAAACTTGGGGTCAGGATTTAGAAGGCGTTTTTTAGAACCAGAACCATACCCATACTGGGCTAAACCACTGGGCTACGGGCATTGGCAAGCAGAGCTCGGTGCCAGCTATAGCTGTGTTCCTTGCAGAGAGGTGCCAGCTATAGCCGTGTTCCTTCGTTGGCAAGCGGAGAGGTGCCAGCTATAGCGCTGTGTTCCTTGCGTGACGCGGCGCCCCGGTGGCTTGGATGGATTCATTATGACACCTCCTCTAGAACTGTGTCACTGTCACTGTCACACACACACAGCATCCAGACAGACAGACAGACCGGCAGAGACAGGCCACCAAACACACTCATGCAGGCATACATGAACGGAGGTGGGGGGGTGGGGGGGTGGTGCTATTTTAGTTTGTCAACAACACTGGTGGTCACCTGTTAAGCTGTGAGGTCACACAATGGGGCAGTGCATGGGGCGGCCATTTTCCGGTTCCAATGATGCAGACCCCATTATTTTTTCCATTTTTTATATATATATTTTTTAACTTTAAGCCCAGAATCAAGCCATGGAGTTTTCAAATTTCAAATTTTTAATGAATGGGGTCTGAATCGTTGGAACCGGAAAATGGCCACCACAGCTATGCCCTAAGATTGCAGTGGTTCTCAAAGATTCTCAAGATTGCAGGACCCCCAAATATATTCGGTTAAAGAGCAATACATGTAGGCTATACACTATAGCGGTGTAAAAGACATAACACTCAATGAAACAACATTGATAATGAACAAAATGTACAACAATATATATATACACCCTCTCAACTGGCTTTGTGGTTAGAGTGTCCGCCCTGATATTGCGAGGTTGTGTCATCATACCAAAGACATAAAATAAATCAAAATCCAACCCAATGCCCCTGTACTTGGTGCACAAAGCAAGTGTTGGATTGGGGGTAAGTCCCTCCAACATACTAGTGTCATGTCCAGGGGGTGTACTTGTACATCAAGCTGTCTCGCGCTACAGACAAATCCGCGGTGCGGTGCCCTGTAGGCCATCTGTAGGTAATCAATGCTGCGGTGTCGAGCTGCGCTTAATCTGACACCGCAGCACTGATTGGTTACAGCTGGCATACTGCACGGATTTGTCTAAAAACAATAGATCTATACAGGCTCCTGCCGGTAACCAGAAGACCCAAAACACACTCGTCTCGGCCCTATTTATTTTGCGGACCACTCACCCCCCCCCAGCCGTTCTTGTATTTGTTTTAATGAGGTTAAAAATAAGTTCACGTCTCACGGCTAGGCATAGTTTGGCCTCGGAGACTTAACCTTTTACTGAGGTTAAGTTTAGGAATAAGGCTAGGTTTAGTCACAGTTTTACTATGGTCACAAGGTTAGTTTTAGGCATCTGTTTTTTACAGAGGTTACGTTTAGGAATACGTGGTTGCGACCATTCCCAGGTCGGCCGGCTTAGGGCCGATTCATACTCCTATTTTAGAGTCGAATAAAAGTCGGTTCGGCGCTGTAGAGCCTACAATATGACGTAATTTGAGGTTCGGGGGGTGGGGGCGGGTACAGTCCTAAAGTCGGCTCTTCGGTGCTACTGAAAATCTCTGACGAGCCGAAATCCTTTCGGCACCACAGCGCCGAAACAGCGGTAAAATAGGAGTATGAATCGGCCCTTAGACCCGGGGAGAGAATTGTCGTGTTCCTCCTGCACTGTGGGCCACACCGCTCGGCAAGGCTTATACACTCACACACCCGCAGCAGTGCTTTCGTAGTACTGCAGAAAATAAATGATAGGAGAACGTGCACAGTAAGCATGTCAGATAAAGCATGTCAGATAGAGTCCATATACTGCACTGTACTGTCGTTATCTCCGAGCAATTAGTCTATCCAAACGAGACTCCTCATTACACGACGTCTTCATTGCTAGAGGGTAGCGTGTCCCCTTTAGGAAGATGAATCTATGATAACAAGGAGACTGCAAGGGGAGGAAAATGTAATTTCGCATCTCCATTGTAATGGTGTTTGTACTTGTCGACGACATGTATTATCCATCTTATCTTAACTATAAATGCACCGAGTCTCTGTACGTCTGTACGTACGTCTGTAATCCACGTAGCTCGAGAAACGTTCGCCCCACCGACTTCAAATTCGACACACGCCTTCCACCCTACCACAGGGGGTGCAGTGCCCGGTGTCGAGCCGGTCGGACCCACGGTTCTCCAGAACCGCCCCAAAAAGGCCTCTGCCTGGGCTCCATATATGGAGCTGGCTGTTCTGACATCATTCATTGATGAATTCATGATGAAAGGACCACAATGGAAACAAGTCCCCGGGACTTTCTTTTGTGTTATCCTTAATGTCTCGTGCTGTTTTTCTTTTTCTTTTTTTTACATTTCTGACTAATATTATTAATAATCTATCAGGCCCTTCGTTAACCAAGCGTGGAGTCTTCACATCAACACCTTTGAATGAATTAATCCTTGCATCCCTATTATGTGGGGCAAACATTAGCCAAAAGTATATCTACAAGCTCACAACGTGTACTGGTGTGTACAGCAAAACAAGAAAAACATGCAAAAAAGATGTAGAAGAAAACAAGAAGTATCAACAATACAGAGCAACGGTAAAAACAAATATAGTGTCCATCCTAAAAATGTCCATGTGTCCTTGAGCAAGACACTGAACCCCTAACCGCTCCCGAATGGGCATGTTGGCGCCTTGCCCTTGCATGGTTTCCTCTACCATCGGTGTGTGAATGTGTGTGTGCGAGCCTGGGGTGAATGTAATGCAGTAAATGCACATTGTGGAAGCACTCTGGATAAAGGCGCTACATACTGTAGTGTAAATGCACCCCATTTGCTATTTATTACGGTATAAAACATGTGTGATTAACAGCGCGTTGTGAAGTTTCAAGGTGAAGGAGGACTATGGGAGCTACCCCACTACAGGCGCTGCGTTGTACCGTGGAAATGTGAGTCACATATCTGTGTGGTTGGGGTGGAGCTGTGGGTATCCATCACCCCTCTCTCTCGCTCTCTCTCTCTCTCTTTCTCTCGCTCTCTCTCGCTCTCGCTCTCTCTCTTTCTCTCGCTCTCTCTCTTTCTCTCGCTCTCTCTCTCTCCCTCTCCACCCTGACACACACACCACGGCTGACGGAGGCAGCTGTTGCTTGCGGAGAGAAGTGCAGGATTACAGCTGCACAGAGGAGCTTTGTTCTTGAGGAAAGCACGCGCGCACACAAACACACACAAACACACAGAAAAACACACACGCACTCACTCACTCACACACCCTCTAATTGTCCTCGTCCTGGACAATCTTGAAGTGTGTGTGCGTGCGTAAGTGCACGTGTGTGTGTGTGCGTGTTAGTCTTGGGCCACGGCATAGAATCTCCCTTCATGTTTCCACCGTGGCTTTGTAACTAGTTATCTCTTAATCCCTACAACATATCATACTTTGTTTCCGCGCTCAAGCGAAAATAGCCGATGTACAACCGATACAACCTCATGAGCTTGTACACCTGTTGTTGTTCCCTTTGAGTGAACGCCACCCACAGCCACACCCCACCAGTCGGGGCTGAAGAAGGCACGAGCCAACTGGGCAGATTAAATAGCTTGGCCCGGGGGTCGCTGGTCTTGGCACGGAGCTCTAGTGAGCTTCCATGTTCTTTTTGGCAGAAGCTTCCTCCCTTTTTGCCAAATATTCATCAATTTTTGCCCAATGTTCATCCCCTTTTTGGCAGATGTTCACCTGTCCAGAACAGGAACGCTAGGGTGGGTGGGTGGGTGGGTGGGTGTGTGTGTGTGTGTGTGTGTATGTGTGTGTGTGTGTTCTTTTTTTTTACCCGGTTTAGTCATTTATTCAAATGAATTCCTCCCCACACACATTACTCTGTGTGTTGTCACTCGTGTTGTATCCTACCGACTCACCTGCCAGCAAGGAGCCCCCACCGGGAGGACGCTCCCCCCCCACCCCCCCCCCACCCCCTGACGCTCATCACCCTCCCCGCAGGGCCGGCTTCTCTCCCCCCCAAGAACTGGGCCAATTGTGTTTGTAATCGTATAGATATAAACCACTGGCCTGGGCCGTGGCTCAGCGGTCCAGGCACCTTGGCTGGTAATCCAGTCTGGCAGTGTGCCGCGGGTTCGACTCCCGATCCCGACGGCCTTTACTGCATTCCCCCCCATCTCTCTCCCCATTTCCTGTCAGCCTACTGTCTGTCCCTCCATAAAAAAGATAGACCACTGGTTCCCAAACAGTGGGGCGGGACCAAGGGGGCAGGCAGACTTTCCAACGTTGAAGCTCTGGGTCCTAGTGTTAGGAGGAGGGACTACAGGCGGACCCGTGGATTCATGACCGGGAAACCCCGTGCAGCTGGGCTTTAACGTTGAGCGCTCAGTTGCCCTACGTCACTCAGGACCTCAAAGTTGAGGTCCTGGGAGGGACTTCCGGCAGTCTTCCGGGTGCTTCAAAACGCCACTGAGCAACTTCCACTGACATGAATAGCTGGGGGGGCGGAGCTTCGCGCCAGTTCAGTCTCTATTATATATATACTCTATGGGCGGGACCCATTTGTGGGTCACGGACCAATTTTTATGGGTCACGACTCGAGTAAAAATCCCCATTTCCTTTTCCTACCTTTTAATATATATAGGCCTATACTATATGAAAATAAATACATAAAACAATTCAAAATAATTGTTTGAATTTTAAAACAAACAAATAGGCCAACTCTAAGAATTGCCCGGTCAGGTGGTGGGCACCGGGCGGGCACTTTTAACCACCGCGAGCGCCGCACGAGCGCCGCAGAAGGGTTCATGTGGTTAATGAGTAGACGGTGACCTGTACGCACACACAGCTCTGGGGAACACCCAGAGTATACTCGCCTCATCATGGCAATCCAGTCCCGTCAGTACCAGTGGTGGAAAGTAACTAAGTACATTTACTTAAGTACCGTACTTAAAGCTGCTATAAGCAATAATATGTC
>NW_027638774.1:84154-101654 GCF_951216825.1 Electrona antarctica
GGTGGTCCGTGGCTCAAATGCAGAAAAAATAATGGGCCTTGAGATGAAAAGTCTTGAAAACCACTGTTTTATAGTATCAACGATTGCTGTCCAAGAGATAGAAAATGGTATCAAATGGGGGGGTATGTAGCCTAATGCATATGAACCTTGGTTGTCCTTGAAATGAGAAGAGTTTGAGCACCACCGCCTTATGAAATAGGCTATTGCAGTATTGCTCTTTTTTTTTTGTCCCAAGCAGAGCGTCACTTGGTCACATTGAATACTTTCCATCATTGTTACTCGGCTCCCAAGGTTTCAGTAAATAGGGGCTATAATATGAATGCGTTTCCACCACGGCCGTCCAGCATGGCCGTCTTCCCTTCCTGTTACAAATCCATCCACGCTTCCTGTCAAGGTCATTGTCCAGAGCTCCGCGTCGCCCTGCCCTTGAATCACCAAGTGTCAGAGATGCTTGAATTCCTACCGCCGTGCCGTCCTATACACACACACACAGAAAAAAAAGGAATGGTTCTTAAAGTATTCTTTAAAAGTTATATGGCTCCACGAAGAACCATCACCTACTAAATGACAATTATTTTTAGTGAATGTTCTCCATGTTCCTCATGTGGTATCAGAGGAGGCTTTTTCTTTGTCTTTGTGTTTTATCTTCAACAACACTATGGCATATTATTAGGAGTCCACTAATACTAGTGGTTCTTAAATGTTTCAATTTCAAATAAAATCAAATCATATCTATCTATCTATATAAGCACATTTAAAAACAACTCTCATTGTACCAAAGTGCTTCACAGGTCAGAGAAAACAATACAATACACCAGTATAAGACAAATATAAAAACAACGCACAATTATGGTAGTCAAACATTAAACATTAAACAAAACATTAATGGCATGCAGTTAAGAGCAAGGCAAACATTTCCTATCAATATAAAGTGCAGGAGCATCAGGGGGGAATCAAAGGCTTGTGAATATCAAAATGTTTTGAGTCACCGTCTGGACTTACAACTCTCAACGGAGCGGGCAGACCTAACAGCAAGGGGAATGCTGTTCCGAGCTGCGACAGCACAGTCGCCCCTGAGCCTCTTTTTTTTGTTGGTGGAATTTCTAGGAGTCGCCTGTCTACTGACCTGAGGCTCCTAATGGAGGGGGGATATGATAGGAGGTCGGTGATGTATGACCCCATAACTCTGAGAGTGTATCCTGGGTTTACAGACCGGTTATGGTCATTCAGGGTTCTCTCTTTTATGTGTTTCTGGGAATATTAATGTCCACTCATTTTGTAAGTCGGTGGCAAAAATAGAATTTTGACAGAAATGTCCACCGCAACCCAGCATGGCGATGACCCCTGGTTCTAAAACTTATATTTCTTAACCCATTTTGGGCGGGAACCCCTTTTATGTTATGTTATGTTATAATTTAGCTATTGAAAAATAGCAGCTCTACAAGCTCATAGCGTGTCACCGAGTGGCGCGCTACGAGCTTGTAGGTCTGCTATTTTTGAAAAATCGTGAAAATATTTATTTCAGAAAACTGGAGGATTTAGAAGATTTTTTTTAAATTTTGAGGTCAGGCCTAAATGGGTTAAACAAAGAGCACAGGAAGCGCACACTCACACAGGAAGCTAGGAAGTTAGCTAGCTGACGGCACAACCCGCGTATAAAGGCCGCCGCCATTTGTTTGTTTGGTCGCGGAGGCTAATGGTCCGTGGGACTGAAAGCTTGGAAGTCTGTCAGTAAATATTGTGGGACTAACGACGGGGTAAAAAAAAAATCCACCAAAATGCACATTTAGATAACGCTGGAAGCAATTTATACGTTTACATTTGGCGAGATTTTGATCTGTGTTTGTGCGCAATGGTATTTACAGGAACAATGGCAGGAAAAGCAATGTGACTCAGTTGTGTGTGTGTGTGCGTGTGTGTGTGTGTGTGTGTGTGTGTGCGCGCGCATGTGTGCGCGTGTGATGTGTGTGTGTGTGTGTGTGTGTGTGTGTGTGTGTGTGTGTGTGTGTGTGTGTGCGTGCGCGTGTACAAGACCCTCACACCCATTTATCACATAATGACATGAACAAAGTCGAGTGCTGAAAATAGCATGCCGCATCGGATTCCAAGAGTCACAATCACGACTCGCTTCAAGCTCACGACACGTGTTGGGAGCTTGAAGATCTGCCATTTTCCGTTAATTGTTTATTTTCAGATTAAAAGGTATTTGAAGTGGTCGAACTGGCAATAGAATACATGTTCAGAAGCATCTTCCATAATAAAAATCACACCTGTGTGAACTGAGTGGTGTAAGGTCTGTCTGACGTAATGAAATCATGTCTGACGTAATGAAATCACACCCGGGTGAACAGGGTGAACATAGCAACCATGCTCATTTTTTCTGCACAGACTAACAAAGCCAGTTGTAGGAGTGGTTTACACCACTAAAAAAAAAACTGAAATGGTGATGGTCTCGGAGGGGGGGTTGGGGGGGTTCACCGACCAGCATCCATATTCTGACTGAGGGGATCATTTGCCAAAAATAGCAGATCTCCAACTCGGCGACACACGACACGTTGTGAGCTTGCAGATCTGCCATTTTCGGCAAACAAGTTTGGTGAGGGGGAAGAAGAGCAGACCAGGTACAGCGCCAAAGGCCCATAGGTGGGGTTGGCGAAAGGGCCTTTCTGTTTGCATGTTCTCCCCATGTCCCGCTAGGTCAAGTAGTAGGTACCCTCACAAAAACATGCAATAATCCTGGTCTCTACCGCCTCCCCCTGGTCAGCCGGGGCGCCTGGTGGAGGGGAATGGAACTGGATGGAATAACGTGTTCCTTCCACGCGTCCAACCTGGGGAAACTCCCCACTGTCAGGTGACTCCTCATGCATTGGAGGAAGCATGAGCTCAGTTCGGGGCTATCCCCAGGTTTGCAGAGGGAGAGTAGTGCCCACACTGCCCAGGATTACAGTTTAGGCAATTGGCACAGTGTGAAAAATGGGTTACAAAAAATTCACACTCTTATCCTCATACATCATCATACATCATCACATTCCAGCCAATCACAATTGCCGTCCTCACTTTTCTGTAATTCCGGCCAATCATAATTGGTGTCTTCACTTTTTGAGGTCTCCTGTATTAAGCTATTAGTGTAGATTTTCGATTTACACAAAAATTAAATTCCCATTGACAATGAATGGAGAATTTACATCATATGTGGACGAGCAAATCGACATGATGTACGATGATGAGTGCCTCACTTCACACAGGTGTGATTTATTTTATCCTCAATACGTACTTTCCTCAGCCAATGAAATAATCTCAATTACGTGCTCAGCCAATCAAATCATCGCTATTATTCACACAAACAGACAAAGCTGGGAATAGGGGGGGGGGGGGGGGGGGTTAGCACCCCTCAAAAATACAAATGTTCACAACACAGATAACAGTACTGTCAGAAATCTATGAAAAAGTTTATTCTGCAAACTCAATTTTACACAATGTGAAGTGTAGTGGGGTCCCTGCTTCATCTCGCTCTCAGCTTGGCCTGCAAAATGTTGAAGACCCCCTATTTCTACAGCTGTACGGCCAAGTAGCCTACAGATGGGGCTTTATCCAGTCGCCGTGCGTTTGTAATCGATGAGCCACACACTCATCACAAAACAACAGGATGAGCAAACAGCTGTGCCTTCTGACCCAATCACCTCTCCGGAAAGGCAGCGCCTATTTCCTGTTCCTGTTTGGGCAGAGGTTATCAGTGACCGTCAGACCAGACAGACAGACAGACAGGCAGGCAGGCAGACAGACAGACAGACAGACAGACAGACCACTTGACATAATCATCATCGTCATTATTTGGGCTGCAACTGTCAATTATCTCCTTTTTTGATCAAATAATCTGCGGCCAAATGGTTTGAGAACTACTGATTTACATAAAGGCATTGTGTAGAATCGACCTCAGGCCTTAACCCATTAAAACCAGGAAAGCATCCGTGTCACTTTCAGATTTTAGCGCTGTCTGTTCAAAAACAGCAGATGTATACAAAGCTTGTACATCTGCTATTTCTGGAAAAAATAATCTTGGAACGTTTGAGAACCATTGATTTTAGACTGGGCCTCAGGTCTTGATGAGCGACAGACTGTGCCCTTGTGTTTACCTGTTCCTTAAGCCCACAGGATTATACCAATGAGTAGTAATCCCATCTTGATCCCGGGCTGAGACCCCCCCCCCCCCCCCCCATCAATCCATCAACACCACGTCAATCTAACTCACTCACACTAATTAAAAGTGTCGCTTCAGTGATTGCGTCATGTGTCGTGGCTGATATCACATTATCAAATCGATGTGGCCTATGTTCTAAACTATGTTTTGGTTTGTTTTTCCCATTTTGAGGTGGGGGTCCACCACGCCCAAATACATAAATAGGCCTACGTAGTCAAAAATCACACCCGTGTGAACTGAGCGAGAGCAGGCTGCTCGACGGGCTGCAGTTATAGGTGGTTATAGTGCGAGTGTGAATGGCCCTTTTTGGCTGCTCAACAGCGCCACATTAGGTCATCCAGAGGTATTGGAGCTGTTCGTACCACAGACAGACAGACAGACAGACAGACATTCACACGCGGCCAGTCATTGGAGCGGTTATAGGCACCACATAGGAAAATAGCGAAAATAGCAGAAATGCAAGCTGACTCTAGAGATCTATACCACCAGCTGGTAAATTGTCTATCTGCTATTCCTCCATATGTCGTAGTGTAGCCGAGGGTTTAAGTGGTCAATCTAATAACCCTGAAATGCCAATAATCAATAGCTGATTGGATTATGAGAATAAGGTTCCAGGCCTGCTATGAGAATATAATGGCAGGTTTCAGGCCTGCTATGAGAATATAATGGCAGGTTCCAGGCCAGCTATGAGAATATAATGGCAGTTTTCAGGCCTGCTATGAGAATATAATGGCAGGTTCCAGGCCAGCTATGAGAATATAATGGCAGGTTCCAGGCCAGCTATGAGAATATAATGGCAGGTTGCAGGCCAGCTATGAGAATATAATGGCAGGTTGCAGGCCAGCTATGAGAATATAATGGCAGGTTCCAGGCCAGCTATGAGAATATAATGGCAGGTTCCAGGCCTGCTATATGAGAATAATGGCAGGTTCCAGGCCTGCTATAAGAATGTAATGGCAGGTTGCAGGCCTGCTATGGCGTGACAGAAGGTGGAACATTAAGCATTCTCCTCTTGCAGCTGACGCGGCCCACACGTATTTACTATTTACCCGTTTACCAGTTCACCTTGTCCTCCTGTAACGCTTGATAAGACATATTGCTGTGCTCACCAACCCCCCTTCTCTCTCTCTCTCTCTGTATCTCTGTATCTCTCTCTCTCTCTCTCTCTCTCTCTCTCTCTCTCTGTGTGTGTCTATCTCTCTCTCTCTCTGTGTCTCTATGTTTTTAAATCTTAAAATCACTTCTGTGTTTTTAAATCTCCAATAATTTATAGGCACCCTGTGGCTATAATCATCTGACTGTCATGTTTATCATGTACTGAAAAAAGATTGAATAGAGGTCTTGAAAATCTCTCTCTCTCTCTCTCTCTCTGTGTGTATCGCTCTCTCTATGTATCTCTCTCTCTCTCTCTCTCTCTCTCTCTCTCTCTCTCTCTCTCTCTCTGTGTGTGTGTGTGTGTGTGTGTGTGTGTGTGTGTGTGTGTGTGTGTGTGTGTGTGTGTGTGTGTGTGTGTGTGTGTGTGTGTGTGTGTGTGTGTGTGTGTGTGTGTGTGTGTCTCTCTCTCTCTCTCTCTCTAACACTCCTTTGGCTAAAACGCCCATAGCCGTGGCTATGGGCATTTTAGCCCAATGAGTGTTTTTTCTTCTTCAAAACTAATGCGTGGAATGGATTCAGCATCATGAAAACCCCCTAAATTGACACGTCACATGCTACTTAAAGGTATATTCAGTGATTTGACTTAATTCAAATATCACTTATTTTTTCTTTTTTTCTGGATAATCCTCCCTACTATAGAGTGTGCTGACCATATAAGGAGTTCCTCCCTGTCCCCAGTGAGTCCCTGGGGTCAAAAAACCCTAGTTTCAGTTTTGGTGGCGGGTGGCAAAGCCTTCATCCAATCAGGATGAGAGGGGCCTTCCTCCAATCATGATCGAGTGAGGGCGGGCCTTGGTGCACGTGCACATGCTGTTGGCCTGTTGCACTTCCCCCCACTGTAGAGCGTGCATGTGCACATGTTGTTACCGGGGCGGACTGGGTGGTTTTCCAAATCACCCAAATCACTGAATGCTCCTTTAAAGCATGATGAAATTTTGACTTTTTTGCCTTCTATAGTTTGTTAATGGTATGGTCACATATTATGCCAATTATGAAAATTGCTCAACATATATATGCAAGTTAGCATCCGGTAGTTTCTACATGCTGGGGAACCATACTTAACATTTCTAACATAAAACCGTGGTGTACTCTGATTGGTACTATGAAACCTTCGCAAAACAAAATGTAATAGCCTCAATTAATTCAAATGTCTCTCTCTCTCTCTCTCTCCCCCCTCCCCCTCCCCCTCTCCCCCCTGCCCCCTCCAGGTGGTCTCTGTGTCTCTGTCACCGTGACGTCCAAAACACACAAGGTGGAGGCGAGGGAGAACACAGGTACGCTTGACCCGCTGATGGCAGAACTACTCTGATTTGCACCACAAAGTGTCATTGTGGACCTCATAGCAGAGAGCGGAGCCCATAAGCCAGTGGTTCCCAAACTTTTTCATGTTAACACATTGAGAGCCCACGCAAAACTGCCCAAAATCACTTTCACCTAGAAAATCCATTCACATTTTTTATAATTCAGCTGACTGTGGAGACACATGCTGGAACTTTTTACTTTGAAATGTTTTATAGTTTCTGAGTTATTTAATTTAAACGCCAAATGCATTCTCAATGGCGAAAACACAAACTTTGGCACCACGTGTTAAAAAAAAAAGTGTTTTGATTTTTCTGATTTGTTTTTTTTCAAAGACGTCCACAGACGTCTTGGGCTATGCACGTGCGGTAATACCCAGGACGTCCACAGACGTTTTGGGCACAAAATGTGTTAAGGACCCCCAAATTGACATTAATTAGCCCGCGGACCCCCATTTGAAAAGACCCCCATAAGAGAAGATTATTTTACGACTCCAACAGTGATTCTAAACCCGTTTCATTTCAAGGACCCCTAGTTTGACATGAATTTGGCTACAGTCCCTCATTTAATGGCATTTCTATCTCTGGGACCCCTAATTTATATTGTAAAATCAATGTTAATTTAACTCTGAGAGTGTACAAATGGACCCGTAAGGGTCCGTTTGGTTCCATTTGTACACTCTCAGAGTTACAATCCCATAAGGGTCCATTTGGTTCCAAACTATCATTTAGCTGGAGACCCCCTGAAACTCCCTCAAGTACCTCTGGGTGTCCCCGGACCCCACTTTGGGAACCACTGCCATAAGCATATCGCTTTTACGCTATTTGTCTTTTGTTTTTCTCCTTCTTTTTTTAACATCAATGTGTTATTAGTTGTCATTACAAACACATATCCATGTCTTGGGTGTCCCACACGAGCCGCCACAGTCTCATAAATCATGTTTTGGGCCGAGCGCTTACTGGCACCGTACTGGCCAATCACAGCGCCGAAACGCATAACAGAATAACATCTGTTCAGCAGACTGTGGAGGCTCATGTTTAATGATAACTAATGACAGATTGATGGAAATAAATAAATGATCGTAACAGCGATATGCTTATGTTCTCCGCTCTTATGCTATGAGGGAGGGCTGCTGGGGAAACATGGACGACAGGGCCAATATTATTAGGAAGATTTTCCTATATTTTATTTAGTCTGGATTTGTGCTTTAAAGGCCAGTCCACACACCAATGCAACTGCAACTACTTAAAGTCCTACTATTTGTCACATACTTTGCTGTATACGAAATTTGTCCAAATCTCTTGGAGCGGTGAATCGCACCCGTTCCGCGCTCGGTAATCATTTGTAGTTGACCTGACCCGCCCAATCCAACCCTTGATGCTGAGTGCCAAGCAGCGAGGCATTTGGGTCCCATTTTTACAGTCTTTGGTATGACCCGGCCGGGGATCGAACCCCGACCTCCCAGTTTCAGGGCGGACACTCTAACCACAACGCCACTGAGCTGGTACTCACAACCATTATCCCCAAACGGCAATCCGGACCGCTGCAAGCTCTTTCAACTGGTTGCAAGTTGTGACTCGTTGCCTTGGTGTGGACTGGGCTTGAGTTTTGGAAATAAATGTTCCATCATAATCATCAGTGGTGGAAAGTACATTTAGTTAAGTACTGTACTTAAGTACAATTTCACGGTATTTTCACTTTAATGGAGTACTTCAAGTTTTCAATACTTCTACTCCACTACATCAGGGGTTCTCAACGTTTTTGGCCGGGGACCCCCGGAAATGCTTTGGCAATGTCTCGGGACCCCCGCCCCCTCCCGACCCCCAATATAAATTGACTGCTACAATAACCTTAAACCATTTTGGGCGGGAACCCCTTTTGATGTTTTAAGCATTGTTATAATTTAGCTATTGAAAAATAGCAGACCTACAAGTTCATAGCGCGCCACTCGGTGGCTATGAATATTTTTTTTTAAATTTGGCGACCCCCTGAGGGGTCGCAACCCACGGGTTGAGAACCCCTGCACTACATCACAGAGACAAATATTTTACTTTTACTCCACTACAATTATTTGAAAACCTTAGTTACTAGTAGTTACTTTGTAGATGTTGATTATTATTACAAAACAATGAAAACATACATTAATCACTTCAGCCATATATTGTATACATTTCGGCCATTTGAAAATAGCTGATCTACAAGCTCACAATGCGTACCTGCTATTTCCAAAAGCTTTTTGAAAATTCTGCATAATGAGTACTTTCTACTTTTGGTACTTTCAGCCATATATTGTATACATTTCGGCCATTTGAAAATAGCTGATCTACAAGCTCACAATGTGTATCTGCTATTTCCAAAAGCTTTTTGAAAATTCTGCATAATGAGTACTTTCTACTTTTGGTACTTTTAAAGGACCACTTCACCATCTTCATATAATTGGTCCTCACTAATGTTCATGATACAATTCCACCAGTCTATAGGAGGGCTGTGGGCAGTTCAGAAACCCGTCCACCAGTAGATTGTTAATATCGTGAGAACGATGGCTTCCATTTTTGCATTGCAACTTTTCAGGAACAGAAAGCCTGCAGTTTCTATTAG
This sequence comes from Electrona antarctica, assembly GCF_951216825.1. NCBI lineage: Eukaryota > Metazoa > Chordata > Actinopteri > Myctophiformes > Myctophidae > Electrona > Electrona antarctica. Next base: position 93,405 of record NW_027638774.1, read on the forward strand.
CTTGGATTTCCCATCGATGATGTCATTGGTGGACAGCCTTCCTATGAGACACAGACTGAGTAGGAAAAAATGGTGGTATTTTATCATGATCATTAGTGAGGAGCAATTATATGAAGATACTGTAGGTCCTTTAACAGTTTTACATTGTACTGTTAACAGTACAATGTTATGACTTTTACTGTAACAGAGTATTTCTACATTCCACTATTGATACTTTTTACTCGAGTAAGTTCTTTCTTTTTCCACCACTGACGCTAACCTGTAATACCTGTGGTGTCCAGACGCGGTGCTGTCGTGTATCTTCCACACAGAGAGGGATCAGAACCCTCGCATCGAATGGAAGAAGAAGGGCAAGGACGTGTCCTTTGTCTACTTTGATGGACAGTTCAGAGGTGAGGAACACTCTCCTTCTCTCTGTTTGGCTCATTCTGTCAATTTAAAGACGCTTTATAAAGTGCATACTTTTGTTACAATAAAGGTGGTTGCAGACTGGACGCGTTTTTCGGAAAACCGCCGCTAAAAATCCGAAAAACGCAGCAGTGTGTGTTGCGCTGCAATGCTATTTTCAGAACAGGCATTTCAACTCCATCTAAAATAAATGTTAGTCGACTAAATCAATTGCAGATTTAGTCGACTAAATTATTATGGTATTTATAGTTAGTCTAGGACTAAAACTAGACCAAAACTAAAACATGAGTCAGATGAGTAAAATATGAGTGAAATTTTATTCAAAAGACTATCATGGCTAAAACGGTAAAACCTAATAAAACGTTGCTGTCAAAAACCAACACTAGCGCACACACACACACACACACACACACACACACACACACACACACACACACACACACACACACACACACACACACACACACACACACACACACACACACACACACACTCAGTATGTGAACATGTTCTCGTGTCGTCCAGCGTCACACGATACACCGCCCTCTTAACTGGTCACGGCACCGCTTGCCCTTTGACACCTGACCTCTGACCCTTATAAAGCCACTTTGTAGCAGCAGTAACTTTAAGCGGTGTCATCATCAGTGACGAGCAGCAGGTCGGGGTCACACATGAACGCTTCATGCTTTAGAATGACACTCCCTACAAAACACATAACAGCTGCTTCCTTCCTATGTGATACGATATCATCCCTGTCGGGCGCAGTGTTGATATTGACAGCAAATATCGATTTAGTTTCAGTCATAGACCTTTTTTTGAATGAAATGCCATTTAGTTTTAGTCATGTTTTAGTCATCTGAAATGTGTTAGTTTTAGGCTATAGTAAAGAAAGTGCTCAGAAAGTGTCACAATGTGACGTGTGCAAAATTGAGGACATTTTGAACATTATAGAAAATCTTAGGACATAACGTGACATAACATGTCCTAAATATCATAAGATTTTCACCTTATTTTGCTGTTACCAAAAGTATTAACAAGAAGCTTGTGACTAAATAATAACCATTATTGGATCCACAGCAACACGTTTTTTCCCCCCGCATTTCCTGAAAAATAACAGTTTAGGACATACAAGGTTTCCACCCGACATAGGGCTTTCACTTCTAGTGATTTTTACTAGTTGACTAGTTGCCTAGTTTACTAGTCGACTAGTGTCGACTGTTTAACTAGGCCTACCTATTATGTAAAAAAAAAAAAAAAAAAAAAAGAAGAAGAAAAAACTTTAAAGATGGAGTGCCAATAATTGTTTTTTATTTTTCCAGTTTTTCATGTGTCTATGAGGTGACAGCACTTCATTAGACACCCTGGAGTCGTTTTTATGTACAATGAAGTCTTCACTTTGTATTTAGGGTTTCTTCCTGGAGGCTGAGCCCTTGACAGTCAAACGGGCCAATGAAATAAACAGTAATATAGTGACATCACACTAATATTTGTACATTTAAAAACTGTGTACATTGGTGACTATAACTATAATCTAGCTGATCTTGAGGCCTACAAAAACGGGAGGAAAAAAAACAAATACATGTATTTTTTATTTATTTTTTCTTATCAACTAGTCAACTAGTACCAACGAGGTCAACTAGTGGTTGTACTAGTCGACTAGTTGAATAGTCGACTAGTTGCTTAAAGCCCTACCCGTCCCGACAGCGATAATTTGGACTTGTTTTGACCCTGTGTCCGTCCTCTGTTCCTCCAGGCTCCTTTGAGGACCGGGCGTCCATCGACGGGGCCACGGTGACCCTGCACAGGGTGACCCAGACGGACGCGGGCGAGTACCGCTGTGAGATCAGCGCCCCGCTGGACTCGGTCAGCCTGGGGGAGACCAACGTCACGCTCAGAGTCCTGGGTACGTCTTATATATTAATTGACACTAATCTGCCTGCGGACCCCCATTTGAAGAGATAATGCCAGGGACCCCCATTAGAGAAGAATTTTATGGCTCTAGCAATGATTCTCAACCCGGTTATTTTCAAGGACCCCCGGTTTGACCCCACATTTAATGGTATTTCTATCTCTGGGAACCCAATTTATATTGTAAAATCAATGTTATTTTAACTCTGAGAGTGTACAAATGGAAACAAATGGGCCCTGACAGGTCCATTTGGTTCCATTTGTACACTCAGCGTTACAGACCCACAAGGGTCAATTTGGTTCCTAACTATCATTTAGCTGGGGACCCCCTGGAACCCCCTCAAGGACCCCCTAGGGGTCCCTGGACCCAATTTTGGGAACCACTGTTATATAGTATAACCCAACGTCACTGGGCCCTGGGTCTGTCTTACGGTATAACACCTGCAGACAATGTCTAGCTCATTGAGACCTGGAACGCATCTGTGTCACTTGTGTCACTGTGATTTTAACCACATACATTAACCATTATTTTATACTTCCTAATTCCTACGTATTAGGCCATGGACCCCCATTTAATGCCATAGATAAGTTACCTCTGGGACCCCTAACTACACTGTCAAATCCTTATTAGTGTTAATTGTACTACAAGTGGAACCAGATGGACCCGTGTACGCTCTCTCTTTCCAGATCCATAAAGGTCCATTTGGTTCCATTTGTACTCTTATCATAGTCTCTCAGTAGAGGTGTTTTAGGGATAAAGGCACATAGCATTTTTTACCGGGGAACGCCTCTTGGGCAATGCTAAATCCCCAAATTATGGGTTTAGGGATAGTGCCCTGGATCTCTTCTCCACTAGGCCCTATTTGTTGACAAAATTGTCAATATATTTAGCATTAGGTTTAGTCACCGTTTTCATCTCGTTTTTATACGATAGGATACGATACGATACAACTTTATTGTCAGCTTTCACTGAAATTTGCTTTGTGTCCATGACGTCACCGTTCAAGATACAGACAGGACATACACAATACATTACACAAGGTATACATTACAGGACACACATCACAGAAGCAGACAGGAACAAGAACAATAGAACATTATTTGGTTTTGGTCAGTAGTCCGGCGAACATTTTTCGTCATAGTTTTAGACAGTCGACGAAATCAACACCGTCTCTCTCCCGCCCGCCTCTGCAGTGCCCCCTCACACCCCGCAGTGTGAGATCCCCGCCACTGCGGTGACGGGCTCCGTGGTGCAGCTGCGCTGCAGGGACCACCAGAGCGTCCCCCCGGCCACCTACGTGTGGTTCAAGGACAACAAGCAGCTGAAGACGCCACGCCAGGGCCAGCCCAACGCCACGTACGCCATCAACGCGCACACCGGAGTGCTGGTGAGTCCCACGTCAATGTCATCCATAATACAATGGCGCTAAGTACCATGTGCTCAAGTGCTGTACTTTTGCTGCCCCTTTTGGTGTTAGCATTATGTTATGCTTTAGCTATTGAAAAATAGCAGATCTACAAGCTCATAAAGTGGCGCGCTATGAGCTTGTAGCCTGGCTAATAAGCCAGACCGAATCAGCCGTTGGCAAAAAAAAATGTGCCTGCCGGCGGATTACGGTCTGGAGAGGCTCAATTGTACGCCCATTTCCTACACCAGAGAACTGGTGTAGCCAATCGGGACACGGTATGCAATATGGGCGGGCTTTGGTACAGTGACGTTCAATTGAGACCTTTGACTGACAGTAGCTCTGACCAATTGCGTCAAAGAGAAAATGTTTGAACCCGCCCCCCCCGGGAAACAAGATCCATACACAGCATCTCCAGACTCAAATACCACACGACAGTGTGATTTGAGTCTGGCTTATTAGCCAGGCTAATGAGCTTGTAGGTCTGCTATTTTTGAAAAATCGAAGAACGACTGACATAGAAACATAGCTTTTTCAGAAAACTGTCAGGATGTAGAAGACATTTATAGAATCTGATCTCAGGTCAAAATGGGTTAAAGGGCCACTTCACCCCTTTTGCAACCAGATGTTATCTCTCTAGGTCGTCCTCAGACGAGCCCTCCATCGTTGCTTCCAGTCATCCCGGTTCGCCATACATCCGACCAGCTCGTTGGTGCTTTGCGCTCCCGCGTCGTTCTTGAGTACAACCACACATTATGTTCATGTGGGGCGTCCTCGTGACCGGTGCCCGTGTGTTTGGTTCCCACAGCACTACTTTGCTGGCGTGCAGGTATTACATTACATTACATTACATTACAGTCATTTAGCAGACGCTTTTATCCAAAGCGACTTACAATAAGTGTATTCAACATAGGTAGGGAACAAAAACTACTAATCACCAGAAGTCTTTCTGCAAAAACAAGCAACCAAGAGTATACCTAGCGCTAAGGTAAAAGTGCAATATATCAGCTACCTATTTCCTTAAACAGATGAGACAAAATAGCTAAATCAAATGAGCATGAGCTAAAACAATTAAGTGTATCGACTAAACAAGATCCAATAAACAATACAACAATAGAAAACAAGCGTTCGTACAACTAGTTAACAACAAGTAGGTCAGGCAGAGAGGAAGGGTAGTGTTTCCTGAAGAGGTGGGTTTTCAACCTGCGGCGAAATATGGGCAGTGACTCTGCTGTCCTAACATCAGTGGGAAGTTCATTCCACCACTGTGGGGCCAGAACAGAAAAGAGTCGTGACCGTGTGGATCGGCCAGAAGGACCCTTGAGTGACGAGGCAATCAGTCGCCCCGAGGTGGCAGACCGAAGTGGTCGGGCAGGGGTGTAGGCATCGACCATAGCCCGGAGGTAGGAAGGAGCTGTTCCTTTCACTGCCCTATAGGCTAACACCAGGGTTTTGAACTGGATGCGAGCCGCTACGGGGAGCCAGTGTAGAGAACGGAGAAAGATGGTTGTGTGGGAGAACTTGGGGCGGTTGAACACCAGACGAGCCGCAGCTTTCTGAACAAGCTCCAGAGGTCTGATGGCAGATGCCGGAGCACCAGCAAGGAGGGAGTTGCAGTAGTCCAGGCGGGAGATGACGAGAGCCTGGATGAGCACCTGGGCTGCCTTCTCCGTGAGGAAGGGGCGAATCCTCCTGATGTTGTAGAGGAGGAATCTGCAGGACCTTGTCACTGATGCGATGTTTGCCGAGAACGTCAGTTGATCGTCCAGGGTCACACCCAGATTCTTCGCAGTCCGAGTTGAGGTCACCACAGCATTATCAATGGTGATGGCCATGTCTCGGTGCGGACAGCCCCTTCCCCGGGCGGAAACATCAGCTCGGTCTTGTCCAGGTTGAGCTTCAGGTGGTTTGTCGACATCCCACGCCGAGATGTCAGCCAGACAAGCAGCAATGCGTGCCTCCACTTGGGTATCAGAGGGGGGGGAATGAGAGGATCAGCTGGGTGTCATCGGCATAGCAGTGGTAGGAAAAGCCATGGGAGTGGATGACAGCACCCAGAGATGTAGTGTAGAGAGAGAAAAGAAGAGGACCCAGAACCGAGCCTTGGGGAACCCCAGTTGTGAGCCTGTGTGGTTCTGACACAGACCCTCTCAGCATCACCTGGTAGGAGCGACCCGTCAGGTAGGATGCAAACAGGGAGAGTGCAGAGCCTGAGACACCCATCCCCTCGAGGGTGGAGAGGAGGATCTGATGGTTCACCGTGTCGAACGCTGCAGGTATTGGTGTCTTTTGGCAGTGCCCCTGCTAGTCTCATTCTCGAGGCTGCTATTTTCTGGCTCGCCCTATTTTCTGGCTCAGATGTTATTTTAATGATGTTCAGGGACACAAGCAACACTTTCCTGGTGTTTTTTTAATGTGTGTAATGTGTGTTTTTTAGATATTTTAGTATTTCATTGGTCTCACCAATTCCTTCCTGGGCTACATGTTGTCACACCTCCACGCAACTCCCCCCCCCCCCCCCCCCCCCCCCCCCCCTCCCCCCACACACACTCCACAAGGAGGAGCAGTGCACCAAAGCAGTATGGTCATTGTAGGAATTCAGCAATCCAGTCAAACACACAGACTTCATTGTTATTATTGTCATTGTGCTACTGTTATCTACTACAAAAACTATTAACATTGGGTTACTGCATGCAGTTTCTTCTTCCAGTGCTGACCTGTCCCCTTTAAAGGGATATCTCACTTTCAAACATGTTTGGGGTCATTTTATCTACTACCACTCTGGCTTTAGTTTTTTCACCTTAGACAATTTTTAAAGATGGAGTGCCACAATTATTTTCCACCCTAAAACACGATCATCAGGTATTATTATAATATATAAGGGGGAAGAACTTTTTCCAAAAAGTGTACAGTATTTGTTAAAATCATGCTTTTATGTGGACACGCCCACCAGTTCATTAAGTATGCCTGGTTTGCCTGGTGGGTGGTGATCCACCTGAACTGGTGTCACTATATTACTGTTTATTTCATTGGCCCGTTTGACTGTCAAGGGTTCAGCCTCCAGGAAGAAACCCCTAAATACAAAGTTAATACACCATTGCAAATAAAAATAACTCCAGGGTGTCTAATGAAGTACTGTCACCTCATAGACACATGAAAAACTGGAAAAATACAAAAATTGTGGCACTCCATCTTTAAGTCTCTCTCTCTCTCTCTCTGGCTCTCTCTCTCTCTCTCTCTCTCTCTCTCTCTCTCTCTCTCTCTCTCCTCTCTCTCTGTCTCTCTCTCTCTCTCTCTCTCTCTCTCTCTCTCTCTCTCTCTCTCTCTCTCTCTCTCTCTCTCTCAGGAGTTCAAGGCGGTGTCAAAGGAAGACAGCGGTCAATATCGATGTCAGTCCTCAAACGACGTGGGTCCCCCCAAGATGTGTGAGGGAAACCACTTGGCCATAGGTGAGTGACTCTCTCTCTCTCTCTCTGGGTGCATGTGCGTGTGCGTGTGCGTGTGCGTGCGTGTGTGTGTGTGCGTGTACGTGTGTGTGTGTGTGTGTATTACTTGTATTACTACAAGCATCCCCACAAGCATGTGCCTTGCCACGTGCGTGTTTGTGGTGGGCACATGCGTGTGTGCGGGCACATGGTGCGCGTTCAAGTCGGTTCAATTGAATTGTCTTATGGTGCCAAATTAACAACACGTTGCGGCGCTTTTGGCGACGGTGGGAAGGGAAAACTCCCCTTTTTACAGGAGACCTCGAGCACAACCAGACTCTGGGTGGGCTGCCATCTGCCCTGACACACAGAGAGAGAGAGAGAGAGAGCGAGAGAGAGAGAGAGCGAGAGAGCGAGAGAGAGCGAGAGAGAGAGAGAGAGAGAGAGAGAGAGAGAGAGAGAGAGAGAGAGAGAGAGAGAGAGAGAGAGAGAGAGAGAGAGAGAGAGAGAGAGAGAGAGAGAGAGAGAGGACTGACTGACTGACTGACTGACTGACTGACTGACTGACTGTGCCTTCGGCCTGGTGGAGACAAAAAGAGAGACAAGGACACAAGATGGACAACAGCAACAAACCATGGATCTACAGCAGAGTGATCCACCATCCTTATCCATGAGAGCTTAATGTGGAACTATAGAAAGCACCGAAACTCTGCGGAAGAGGGTCCAAAAAGTTGAGCCAGTGACATGGATTGATACAGGGACATACAGTACTGTAGGAATGCTTACAGACAGAGATTGGAGAGGAGGAGAGAGGAGACGGGAGGATAGCTGGGAGGGAATTCGTCAAAACCATGAATAAGATGTGCCCTCGGTGACAAGTTTTTGATGTTTGGTGTTAGGTGTGGGCGTAAGGTTTGACTTCCCTCCCAGCTATGAGGAGAGAGCAGCTCAGTCAGTCACGGGAAGTCCTCCCATCAGTCCAACCATATAGCAGCATACCTAAATGCAGCCATAACTGCCATAAGCTTGATCGAAAAGGAACATGTTTAGCCTCATCTTCTATGCACTTGTGCAGTCTTGCACAGTCGAGTGATCCCCTGAAA